>NC_042999.1:41980895-41993395 GCF_006345805.1 Octopus sinensis | reverse complement strand
GAGATTTAAGGTAGTGTAAGAAGTTAGATCGACAAATAGAAGAGAAAAAAATATGCTGAAAAGGAATCTTTGTGACAGGAATACTGTATTATCTGTGATTATCTCTACATCTCTTTTCAATGCTGTTGCATTCAGATACAATTCTGACTAAATCTGTGTATTTATCTTATCTGAGCTCACTGATTGCTGTTGGACTGAAATATACCGCTGACCAAAATCCTGGTTTCCTTGTTGATGGTAGTAAATTCCTCCTTTAAGAAATACTGTTTTAAATTGCTGACATATATTCTAGGCGCAGGAGTGGCTGTGTGGTAAGTAGCTTGCTAACCAACCACATGGTTCCGGGTTCAGTCCCACTGCGTGGCATCTTGGGCAAGTGTCTTCTGCTATAGCCCCGGGCCGACCAATGCCTTGTGAGTGGATTTGGTAGACGGAAACTGAAAGAAGCCTGTCGTATATATGTACATACATATGTGTGCATGTATATGGCTGTGTGTCTGTGTTTGTCCCCCTGGCATTGCTTGACAACCGATGCTAGTGTGTTTACGTCCCCGTGACTTAGCGGTTCGGCAAAAGAGACCGATAGAATAAGTACTGGGCTTACAAAGAATAAGTCCCGGGGTCGATTTGCTCGACTAAAGGCGGTGCTCCAGCATGGCCGCAGTCAAATGACTGAAACAAGTAAAAGAGTAAAAGAGTAAAGAGAGAGTATATTGGTTTGATTTGTCCAAATAGTCTTGCAACGAATAATCAAGCCAGTCACTTTCAACTGGGGCTACGTATGAGGGAGTGTAAAAATAAATAAATAAATAAATAAATAAATAAATGGCTGTGTGGTAAGAAGCTTGCTTCCCAATCACTTTGCGTGGAACCTTGGGAAAATGCCTTCTACTATAACCTCGTGCCGACCAAAGCTTTGCAAGTGTATTTGGTAGACGGAAAATGAAAAGAAGTGTGTGTGTGTGTGTGTGTGCATTGTGTGTGTGTATGTAAGTGTATTTGTGTACCTTTGTGTCTGTGTTTTTCCCGTCCACCTATCGCTTGACAACCGATGTTGGTATGTTTACGTTCCCTTAGCGGTTCGATAAACGAGGCCCGATAGAATAAGTACCGGGCTTATAAAGAATAAATCATGGGGGGTCGATTTCGTCTAAAAGGTGGGGCTCCAGCATGGACGGAGTGAAATGACTGAGACAATAAAAGAATAAAAGAACAAAAGTATATATGCGTATGTATGTATATGTATATATATATATATATATATATATATATATATATATATATATAAGGTTAATCCAAACGGGAAAACAGAAAAAAACAACAACACGTGGTACAATTAAAGTATTATTATTATTAGGCGCTCAAGAAAAAGGGAAGAAGGAGGGTATGACGTTTCGAGCGGAGCTCTTCGTCGGAAACATAAAAGAAGGAAGAAAGAAGAAAGAAAGATCCCGATGTGGGCGAACGGAGGGGAAAAAACGCGACTGGTTTTTACGAAGTAAACATATATATGTGTGTGTGTGTGTGTGTGTGTGTCCATATATGTTAATACAGTGTACGTTTAATCACATAGGGAATCTGCTCGTGGGATTCAATACGCTAGAAAGAACAGCTAGGTTCTATAACCACAAAATCAGAGATAAAATTCGACAAGCTACAAAATGAAAAAATAAAAACATTTTACTCTGTATTTTTCTTTACCAATTGGTTTCTGATTTTAGTTTAACAAGTAAATAACATTTACCCGCTAGGTGAAATCGTCCTCAACAGGTACACCTTGGGTTAAATGTATAAACACGAAGCGATCAAACTATGTGCCTCTTGTTTATACATCCTAATGTATTCAAAATCTACTGCGCAGACGCAGCCCTTCGCAGGCAATACAAAAATTCCAAAATTTTAAAAACAGAAAATTCTCCAAAATACTTACAATACTTAATCATACCAAAGGGAAATGGAAATTAATTATAATTTTCACTTCCAGTGGCCTAACGTGTAAAAATTTAGTCCAAAGACTATGTATTAGTCATAAAATACAGTGTACATTTAAACACATAAGGACTCAACTCGTGGGATTCAACACGTTAGAAAGAACAGCTAGGTTCTATAACCACAAAATTAGGGATAAAATTCAACAGGAACGAAATGGAAAAATAAAAACATTTTACCATCTATTTTCCTGGACCAATACATACAAATCTCCTTAAATTCTTGGAGATTTTAGGTATAATTACACTAATGTGTCCATCTGTTCTAATTTGATTAACTTCTATGTCTTTGTGCAGGTGAAGGTTGCTCTACATTTTAAATTGATGTAATAATTGAATTGTTCAATTAAATGGAGTTGCAAGAAACGATCATTCTGCATTACCTTTTGATATCTATATATATATATATATATATATATATATAATATATATATATATATCTTATATATTATATATATATATATATATATATAAATGCTTAAAAATAAAACGTTAAACAATGTAATGTTCTAATTCTCTTTACATATTCATACATGCATCGTTACGTGTTGAACAAAATTTTATGTGATCTAATGACAGATGTTCGGAGTGAAATAGGAAAAATGTTTGCGAAATAACTAGTAAACATTTAGCATACGCTATTGAAGAAAACAGAAGACTTTGATATTTTGGAGTCATTTACAAACGAAACAAAGGAACAGGTGCCATTACAAGGTTAACAAGAACACTTAGCATTGGAGAATATATTTGTAATAATTGCTTCCACTATTTTGTTAGTTCGATGAATTTTTTTATGAAGCCATGCATTCAAATCATATTTATATTCGCTTACGCTAGTGAAGGTTTTTACGATTTTTTCTTCGATTTTTACCTTTTTTTGGTGGGGATTAATTATCTATATATAGGCGCAGGTGTGGCTTTGTGTTAAGTAGCTTACTTACAAACCACATGGTTCCGGGTTCAATCCCATTCCGTGGCACCTTGGGTAAGTGTCATCTGCTATAGCCTCGGGCCGATCAAAGCCTTGTGAGTGGATTTGGTATACGGAAACTGAAAGAAGCTCGTCGTACATATATATATAGACATATGTATATATATGTGTTGTGTGTGTGTGTGTGTGTGTGTGTGTGTGTGTATGTATATGAATATGCTTGGGAGGCTGTGTTTGTCCCACCACCATCGCCCGACCACCGATGTTGGGAAGGTTAAAAAGGAACACACGAGTTGATATGTATAAGAAAAATATGACAATGTGGAAAATGCGAAAATAATTTTATCATGAAGGACATTTTCGTACCGGTCTCAGTTTTTGCAACTTTTTCAACTCATAGTAAAGAATGAAACACAATTAAACTGTGGAAAAATTAAATGAAATGTTTTTCAAAAATATATTCATAGTTTTCAAATACAACAGGCCTTTTCCTTTTTTCCGTCTCTCTCTCTCTCTCCCTCTCTTGTATTCTTGGGAAGGCTTGGTGGTGGGTTGTAGAGAGTAGCAGTCCTAAAAGAATATTTGATACGAGTTCTTGATTCTGATTGTTTAAACAGCAGTAGCCGAGGTAGGTGGCGGCGAAGAAGAAGGAAGAGGAATAGGAAAAGAAGAAAAAGAATAAGAAAAATATGGGAGTAGCATGACAGTTGTAGGATGTTGGTGGAATCCTCTTAAATGGTCAAGTGACTTAAAAGTGACATGTTGTAGTTTTAATAGTAATGACTGGAATTGTTCTGAATAAATTCATGGGTAGTTACTCTTCTGAATATCGTTTTTAATATTTGCGGCTACTGCTGCTTAAACAATCAAAACCAAGAACTCATATCAAATATTCTTTTAGGACTGTTACTATATACTACCTATTACCAAGCCGTCACAAGAGTAAAAAAAAAAAAAGAGAAAGGGAGAGAAAGAGAGACAGACAGAAAAACAGGAAAATGTCCCTTGTATTTGAAAAGTATGGACATATTTAAAAAAAAAACATTTCATTTAAGTTTTCCACAATTTAATTGATTGAAAAAGTCACAAGACTGAAACCGGTACCAAAATGTTCTTCATGATAAAATTATTTTATCATTTTCTAACTTGTCTTATTTTCCCTATATATATATATATATATATATATATATATATATATATATATATATATATTACGGATAAGTACTTGCATAGCGAGTGACTTGATCTGAGGTCGTGTGCTGAATGAAACGGAAACAATTGCAGCGCGGTAGGTGTTTATAACCCATTTAAGAAACACAAAAAACCGTTAGATTCAATTCAACATTTATTATAATTTATAAAAATATTTTCGTCGCTTTGAGACCGCGACCTGTTCACTGACAAAGCTTCGGGCAAAGAGATGCAGCACGAAGCTTTGTCAGTGAACGAAAATATTTTGACAAATTAAATTTAAATGTTGAATTGAATCTAACGGTTTTGTGTGTTTCTTAAATGGCTTATAAACACCTTGCGCGCTGCAATTGTTATATATATACAAATTGAGATAGGGGTTGTAAAAGCAACCCTCCATGGGATAACATATATCCAATATACTGCTAGTGAAGTACCCAACAAAGTTAATACATAAATGTTAATGATTGCGATGCAATTAATTCCACACACACACACACACACACACACACACACACACACACACACACACACACACACATATATATATATATATATATATATATTGAAGTAACAAGATAATCCGTAACAAGATAATTCATTTATCCATTTCATTATATATATATATATATACATGTACGTATGTACTTACAAGGAGTACCAAAGAGAAACCGGAATTTTGCAATAGTATTTCATTCACTTAGTTTTACATTTTACACTTTTATCGCCTTGAAAGTATTATGAATTTGAAGCGATGCATCGGTCTAGATGCGTTTTCTACTGTTCGAAGTAGTCCTGGAAACCTTGCGTAGTGATACCTTTTAACAACTTTGTCGAATTTTTTCTTGTCTTCCACATCTGCAAATCGCTTACATTTAACGACATTTTTCATTCGAGTTAAAAAAGAAAAAAACGTCGCAGAGAGTAAGATCAAATTCCAACTGTTCTTTAAGTTCACGACACACATTCAGTTGCTGCAACTCTTCTCATTCGGAATTCCTCGTTCCAGGACACGAATAGTTCGTCAATTTTTCGGTAACGATCCTCCAATATCAGTTCATGAATTTTCGTGATGTTTTCCTTTATTCGGAGTGTCGACGGTCGATCTGAACGAGGTTGGTCTTCAAGCGATAAGAGTCCATTCCTAAATCGTGAAAAGCCACTCGTGAACTTGTATTCTGCTCATGGCATCGTCCTTGTAAGCTGTTTGAAGCATAACACCTGTTTCGGCCGTCATGTTTCCGACCTGAAGAATATGAAGAGAGTGGACCTTTAAATAGATAAATATTGAAAATAACCATACTTTCAATATAACTGAAGATATGGTTATTTCCCATATTTATTGTACATTTTCTAAGGGATTACTTTGACTTTCTCTTTAAATAGTCTTTGGGCCACGAGATGAATCAATCTGTGAGTCAATCGATCAAGGAAGTAATCAAATAGCATTTTTGGGTGCATACATATCTATTTATATGTATGTAGGAGTGGCTGTGTGGTAAGTAGCTTGCTTACGAACCACTTAGCTCCGGCTTCAGTCCCACTGCGTGACACCTTGGGCAAGTGTCTTCTACTATAGCCTCGGGCCAACCAAAGCCTTGTGAGTGGATTTGGTAGACGGAAACTGAAAGAAGCCCGTCGTATATATATATATGTATATATATATATATATACATATATATATATATATATGTATGTATGTATGTATGTATGTATGTATGTATGTATGTATGTATGTATGTATGTATGTATGTATGTATGTATGTATGTATGTGTGTGTGTGTGTGTGTGTGTATATGTTTGTGTGTCTGTGTTTGTCGCTCAACATCGCTTGACAACCGATGCTGGTGTGTTTACGTCCCCGTAACTTAGCGGTTCGGCAAAAGAGACCGATAGAATAAGTTCTAGGCTTACAAAGAATAAGTCCTGGGGTCGATTTGCTCGACTAAAGGCGGTGCTTCAGCATGGCTACAGTCAAATGACTGAAACAAGTAAAAGAGTAAAAGATAGAATATGTGTGTGTATGTGTGTGTGTGTTGTTTATGCACTTATATGCATACTGTATTATCGTATGTTATAATTCGGTTATACCGATTTTCATAATTTCAAGGTTGATAAAATGAAATTCCAGTCATGTTCTAGAGTTGATGTAATTGACTATCCTCTTCCCCTTAAAACTACTGGTCTTGTGCTAAAATCTGAAACCATTATTAATGCTATACACTCATATTTTTAACAAAAGACCGTACACTTTTATAAAGTGGACACTATTTGCTATCTGACATTTCAGTTAGTTTTCCGTGGGCAAATTTAATTATCTTCCTTTTATACATTGATATGATATTTCGGCATACTTCATCTTTAAACACTATTTTTCGACGACATCTCGAGCAGGAAGAAACGGATTATTACTGTACCACTGAAGTCGTGGTCATAACGAACTCATCACTAGTCGCAGAATATGCTCTACATCTAATATTGCACAGATGTGAATGTATGGTCATGCCATGCAATATTTCAGTGAGTGGGATTATATTTTACCATATATATCTAACACAGTAACACAAATCTTATATTCCGAAACAATAAATGTTCCTTAGTGAAGGAAATACTACAAAAATCTTAAAATCATGTATTTCAAATGAGTGGGAATGTATTTAAAAGAAAGAAATAAGCTAACGTTAGAAATACTTGAATTAGATGCTTAAGATATGCTAACACAATTATATGCTTACTTCCAGATGACGTTAAAATTATCTACGAAATCGATCATTGTCTTGCAATAAATATCTTTACAATGCAATTATCAATAATTAAAAAAACATTAGCCTGTTAACTCTTCTCTATATCAATACATGAGCAAAATTGTTGCAACTTCACGAAAAACTGAGGCGATGGTGGAAACACCTGAAGCGTTGCAAACACGTATGCTACTTTTAAGGACCATAAACGCAATATGCATAAAATCAATTTAGCAACAGAACTTACCAAGCCAGCTCAACCAAAAATGATGTTGAAATATTTAGCAACTTCATTCAGCGATAATTCTGAAAATGAAGCCAGTTTCCTAATTATCTTTTGGAACTATTCCAATACACTTATCGCACGGTTTCAATTCATACATAACAAATAAAAGTGCAAATTTGCAGTGTTCGATATACTTCACTGTTTTCTATCAATTTCAGTACCTATGAATGCATTGAATTGAGCAAAGTCCATTTTTAGCCAATATTAATTCTGGAATCGATATAATTCCATACACCATGACAAGCATATTATCCTATGTCAATAGTATATTGATTACGAAATATTCAAACTTTCCGTTTGAATTAGAAAAAAGAGCAAAAGATTCGGTAGCATTATGCGATGTCGTGGTTATATATATCCTTCACTGTCGCTTACATGCATTTTCACATATACTTGTATATTTATATGGGGATGGTAACCCTTGTATTCTTAGAAGCTTAAACATACAGGGTACCCAAAGATTCAAGAAGTACCTTCCCAAAGTTTTTTAAAACTAAATTTACATATAGGCGCAGGAGTGGCTGTGTGGTAAGTAGCTTGCTTACCAACCACATTGTTCCGGGTTCAGTTCCACTGTGTTACAACTTGGGAAAGTGTCTTGTACTATAGCCTCGGACCGACAAAAGCCTTGTGAGTGGATTTGGTAGAGGGAAACTGAAAGAAGCCCGTCGCATATATGTATATGCATATATATATATATATATATATATATATATATATATATATATATATATATATATATATATATATATTTATATATATAGATATGTGTGTGTGTGCATATGATTGTGTGTCTGTGTTTGTCCCCTCCTCCAACATCGCTTGACAACTGATGCTGGTGTGTTTACGTCCCCGTAACTTAGCGGTTCGGCAAAAGTTACCGATAGAATAAGTACTAGGCTTACAAATAATAAGTCGTGGGTCGATTTTCTCGACTAAAGGCGGTGCTCCAGCATGGCCGCAGTCAAATGACTGAAGTAAGTAAAAGAGTATATAAAATAGCAGTCCAATCTACTTCAAAATTGTAGACCATTATCACACCTTACAGTATAAAATTCACAATTTTCAAGTGATTTTTGTATTATTTTCCGTAATGTCATCAAAAATATCTCCCTATATATATCCAACCTATCTGCTGACGAAGCTAATATAATTGATTCGTCTTATGATATTGTAGGTTTAATAAGGTGGCGAGCTGGCAGAAGGGTTAGTACTCCGTGCGAAATGCTTAGCGGCATTTCGTCTGCCGTTACGTTGTGAGTTCAAATTCCGCCGAGGTCAACTTTGCCTTTCATCCTTTCGGGGTCGAAAAATTAAGTACCAGTTACACACTGGGGTTGATGTAATCGACTTGATCCGTTTGTCTGTCCTTGTTCGTCCCCTGTGTGTTTAGCCCCTTGTGGGTAGTAAAGAAATAGGTATTTCATCTGCCGCTAAGTTCTGAGTTGAAATTGCGCCGAGATCGACTTTGCTTTTCATCCTTTCAGGGTCGATAAATTAAGTACTAGTTGCGTACTGGAGTCGATCTAATCGACTGGTTCCTACCCAAAAATTTCGGGCCTTGTGCCGAGAGCAGAAA
The DNA here is from genome assembly GCF_006345805.1 of Octopus sinensis. Lineage (NCBI taxonomy): Eukaryota > Metazoa > Mollusca > Cephalopoda > Octopoda > Octopodidae > Octopus > Octopus sinensis. The sequence continues at coordinate 41,984,679 of NC_042999.1, read as the reverse complement.
AGATCATTGTACGTTTAATGAAGAAATATATATATATATATAAATTTTGCACCGTAGATTCATTTAAAACCAATTCAGTACGAAGTAACGTAGAGCTACGCCACTCACGGCCGACATAGCATGCAGTCGCTACTTGTTATAAATGCTTATTTACTCGAGAGTAATTCTACCTTTCCTCCTGACCTTCACTTTGACCGACGGTTATCCAAGATTTTACAGCGGGTGCACATTTATGGCTGAGTAGACTGGAGCGGTGTAAAGTAAAGTGAATTACTCAAAGATACAACTCGCTGACCTGTGTAAGAATCTGAAATCGACGAACTATGACCATGTGGCGAAATATATAACAAATTGGTCGTGTGGTCACAAAAGCCAAATTAGTAAGAGAAAATGTAACCTAATATAACCCTCAAATTAAAGTGGAAAGTTAGCGAATCGTTAGCACGCCGGACAAAAATGCTTAGCGGCATTTCGTCCGTCTTTACCTTCTGAGTTCAAATTCCACAGAGGTCAACTGGACAAAATGTTATTTCCACATTTTGACTATCTCCACACTGTGAGTTCAAATTCTGCAATGGCTGACTCTGCTTTTCATCGTTTCGGGGTATAGAAAATAAGTATCACTTGGGTACTCGTGTTGATGTAAACCACTTACTCCTCCTCCAAAATTGCTGGCTTTGAATAAAATTTTGAAACCAATATGACCCTCAATCTAAAAAGTATTTAAGCATGTGTCCAAAAACGTCCTTTAACTCCCCGGACATTCATTCCCCCAAAATACAAGTGTTAACATTCTTTAAAAAAAATAAGCACACTATAAAACTTTTCTTTTCTACATAACCAAATTTTTTCCAATCATTATCGAATATAACTAAATTCTATGTTTTATCTGATCAGCAAAATAAGATGAATTATTGCCAATTACTAAACTCTAACTGTATACATGGCCTGAAGAATATTAACTATGACGTACAGTCTGAACGGTAACAGGCTTCTTAATTATTAAATACACATCCCGTGATGAATAAAATCTACCATATTTTAAATTTCTAAATGTTATAGTATTCGTAATGTTATACGGTATTCTAGGCATAAAATAATCTATTTCATTTTACCTACAATACTCACACATACGCACGCCCACACACGCACAAACACTCACATACACAGACGCGCGTACGTGCACACATGTATTATTGTATACATCTAAACGTGTGTATATAGGGAGAGATGGGGAGATAGATAGAGAGAAAGATAGATACATACCTACATCCATGCATACACACATGCACACACACACACAACACACACACACACACACATATATATATATATTATATATATATATATATTATATATATATATATATATATATATATATATATATATATATATAAAATTAAAATTTAGGGTAAAAATTGATATTTATCAATTAGAACCAGTGGTCTAGCATATTAAAGAAAGAATCCGAAGATTAAAATATTTATATATACCAATTAAGGACTGAACACGAAAAGTGGACAGTCAACATGCTAGATATAGACGTCAAATCGCCATTCTCTACAAAAAGTCTATGTTCTCAGATCAAACTCAACACAAAACCAGTTTTGTGTTGAGTTTGATCTGAGAACATAGACTTTTTGTAGAGAATGGCGATTTGACGTCTATATCTAGCATGTTGACTGTCCACTTTTCGTGTTCAGTCCTTAATTGGTATATATATATATATATAGATAGATAGATAGATGGATAGATAGATAGAGAAATAGAGGGATAGACAGACACATAGACAGCCAGATAGACTGATAGAAAGATAGATAGATAGTTAGGTGGATAGATAGATTCATACATAGATAGATAGAGAAATAAATAGATAGATTCATAGATAGATAGATAGATAGATGGATAGATGGATAGATGGATAGAAAGATCGATAGACAGATCGATAGATAGATAGATAGATAAATAGAAAGATAGATTCATACATAGATAGATATAGAAATAGAAAAATAGACAGAAAGAGAGAGGGAGAGAGAGAGAGAGTGAGATGCCTGTACACATATCTCTTTCTGTCTATTACATTACTAATCGTCAGGTCGAAACTTCTACTATAAATCTGATTTCTGTCGCATGTACTTTTAATTTGATGAATCTTTAAAGGCCTGTAAATTTCAATTTTAAAGGAAAGCATTATCACAACATCATGCACGTTTATATTTATTTAACGTGACAATTCTCAGACTAGATGATTTATAACTAATTTGACAAATCAAATCCTCTCTCGAATGTAACGTTCGTCACCTCAGAACGCATAATGTACTTATCAAATTAGAAACTTTGCAACAGAACGCCAAGTGCATATCAACACGTGCTTCTCGATATAATAGCCATGTACCCGCAAGGCATTATTCATCTTAATTTTTTGCTATATATTTTAGTATAGTTTGATTATTTTAATCCTAGAACATTCAATTTGTTTTACAATTAAATAAGTCGAGAATGTGTAGTTTAATCCATTCAAATAAAGTAAAGATTTGTAGCCTTTATTCAATTTTGAACTCTTCATGTAAGTATTCATCTATTATAAAATTAGAATTTAAATCTTAAGCTTCACTATCAATCCATTATATTTATCCGTATGGAAAACACCTCCGTTTCAAACCCGCTCGCTTTATAACTGAAATAACCAATTAAATTATTAAAAATGTGACCAACTTTACTGCACCAAATGTTTCAGTTTAAATAAACGAGGAAGTAACTATCGATTATAATTTATATTGACTAATTCATAAAAGTGACTACTATCTGAAAAAATTTTCTGTAAAACCCAAAGGCACGTTTCAATAAAGATTTCAAGACAATTTTTCATTTAAGTTATCTAAATATTTATATATTTGTTTCTTCACTCCTCGTATACTTCCATATAATTCTATCTTAATATGTTTTTAAATGTTAGTCTTATTTTGTTCATTTGTTTTATTTCATTTTACTGTATATATTATAAATATTTTAACACTCTTAAAAATTCAGAGATGTCCTATTTCGTGAAGTAGTAAATTTCTTCCATCGTGTTTTGTTCAGTTTCCATTCAGCACTATCTAATATATAAAATTCTATTCACCCCCACTCACCAAATCTGACGTTATATAAGCAATATTTTTACAAGTACTCTTTATTATGAATTTGATAAATCGCCAGATGAAACCGCAATAAATCGTAATCTAGAAATATCCCGTCAACTTGATTCACATTACATATACATACATACATGCATACATCTATACATACCCCCATTTATACATTTATACATATATACATGCATATATACATACGTACTTGTGTACGTATATACATACATATGTATAGATATATACGTGCAAACATACATACACATATAGAGCGCCCACATCTTGTGATTTAGTGATACAATTATTCGTTTCCCTGCGGAGCGGTCTATAGAAGAATAAAAATTCAATCACAATTGCTTAAGTTCTATGAATACCTTGAAGTAATATGAATATTTCTGAAAATATGCCAATGCATTAAACCTTAAATCACAATACTAATAATATCATAGCAGACATTTAATGAAGTAAGGGAAATAGCCATAAAGTAAGTAAAGTAGCGATAAAATAAGGGAAGAAGTGATAAAATATATATGTTGTTGGAAAAGTGACATGCTTCTCATTGAAATCTCCGTTGCTACCTTTATGGAAAGCAAGCAGACGAAAGATCTGCGTTGTTCGCAAACTTCCTCTTGAATAACAACGCTCACAAACATCAG
>NC_042999.1:41953395-41975895 GCF_006345805.1 Octopus sinensis | reverse complement strand
TGTTGCTGTTGTTAATAATAATATTAATACTGATTTTGGTAACAACAACAACAATAATAATAATAATAATAATAATAATAATAATAATAATAATAATAATAATAATAATAATAACAATACAGATTTTGCTAACAACAACAACAATAATAATCAATGGACGCTACAGTTTACATCTGAGTTACTCGACTATTCACATTAGCGTTATTCGACTCATCATTCGTGGACGCTTCCGCAACGCATATCAAATCCCCGCCTTTCTTACTACAGCGAACATACTCGCTTTTATAAATCCTAACTGGAGCTGTTTTCCTCTGTGGTTTATACTTTTTCGTTGGTAGTTAGCCAGAATATTCCCCAAAGCGTGCATAACTTAATCTGTTCATACTTCTTCTAAGACAAGACCGTACCCACCATCCCATCAACACACCGCAACTGCAATCTCTAGCAAAATAAAAAGAAGTACAAACTGTAGCAAGACCACTACCATAACCACGACCACAACCACAAGCGCAACCACAACGACAATCATCATCAATATCTTTTAAAAGCAGTTCATTTCTTTTACTGCTTCAGACATTGCCAAGTAAGTATCCATCTTAGCTATCTGTTATGTGATCAGGTGGCGTATGGAAGCTGTCAATAACGGCCAGTACTGGCAGAAAGCTGCATGTAAAGAGATATTGGAAAGAACAACTGTTTTGCATTTTAGTTATACTTTCTGATTAGTCAGCTGTCAGAGTAAATGCAAAACTTTTAACCATGTCTGCAAATATTTTCAAACCGATAGTAGGAGCTTCGGAAATAGTAGAAGCCAGAAGTAGTAAAAATAAAGAGCATAACAATAAAAATAATGAGTGAAAAATAGAAAATAAAATAAAAACAAAGTTCTTAAGAGGCTCTAGAAGGAATTATGAGGAGCATACACATATAGAATAAATACTTATTTGAGAAGTATTTATCATTACATATGTGTATATATGTGTGTTTATATATTCATATATAGCTATGCATGTATGTATACATATATGTATGTGGAGACATGTGCATATACGCATATATATAAATATATTTATATATAAATAGCTACATTTGATGCTTATTTGTACACACAGATTCACACACAAACATATGCGTATGCATAAATATATACGTCTGTGTGTCTCTATATGTATATTTAAAACTGAATAGCATGATAGGTTTTGACTATTGGGATCGCTTCAAAATGTTCAAACTTTTATCGTACCAACAACGCCATAAGAGCTACTTTATTTGTATAGTGTGTAAAGATTTTCATCAAAACTTCTAAAGATGTGAGTATTCAGTTAACAAGTTACCGAAGTCTTGGCCTCAGACCTACACTCCTCCTACAGACATCGAGAACATGACATATATCAAAACGACAATTAATATTTTTACCCCAGCAGGTGGTGCTTTGTTCAAAATCATTCTGAAAGAAATCAAAACTGATACAAAAAATACATGGACTAATTCAGACCCCAAAAACCATACAAACAATTGACAGATAGATACATCTCGACAAAGTCCCTACGTGTGTAGTCTATCATGGTTTAAAAAATGACTTAACAGACGATAGTATCAAGTTAGCAATGAAGTGAATCATAATGCAAAAATTCATGTTTTCATATATACATATTTCGGTGCGAATGGTTTTGTTATACGATGCCGAGTTTTACAATTCTGTAAATAATAATAATAATCTTAAAACGATCACCGTGCAATGACTAAGGAAAATAGTCTAATAATGTGCCATATAAGCCCTCGATAGAAAAAAAAAACAGTAGGCTTTCCCATCCGCGTGAGACAAGAACCCATATATCTTTGTTAACGTGACTAAATGTGTTACCATTACATCAGCGAATTAGCCTCCATGTTTCTGTCAAGTTTAAGAACTATGTTAGTTCGTACTTGTTTTTTGTAACCAAATTTCTATGTGCTTTCGGTGCGAATGGTTTTGTTATACTGTGCCGAGTTTAACAATCCTGTAAATAATGATAACCATCTTTATATATAGTTGGTTTGAAACATATTTTATCTTATCTATCTATCTATCTATCTATCTATCTATCTATCTATCTATCTATCTATCTATCTATCTATCTATCTATCTATCTATCTATCTATCTATCTATCTATATATCTATCTATCTATCTGTCTGTCTGTCTGTCTGTCTGTCTGTCTATCTATCTTATACATACATAATCTGTAAAACTTCCCAGAAGTTTATCAATTAAGTATATATGCATGTCTAGACATGCAACTATATGCATGAGAATACATACATAAAACAAAATACAAATCTGCATATATGCATACATACATACATACATACATACATACGTACGTACATATATACATATATACGAAATACCCTATTGTTTGTATCGAAGTTCCAATGAAGGTGTCTTGGATCTAGGTTAGAAACTGACTCTTTCTTGATTGGTAAGAAATCATGAAATAAAACTGAACAATGGCAGCCTCTCTCGCCAGCCAGTGATTGACCACAGTCTCATATACGAGGGACGTTCAATAAGTAATGCCTCTGACTCACTTGCATTTGTTTGATCTAGCTGAAATTTTGCATGTGGAATCAGTTATATCTCTATAGAGTAAGTGGAAAATTACAGCTCTGAATTAATTGTGGTTTCTGATTTACAGGTGTTTGAACCGAGTCAAGTGTGAAATGGAGCCTGTTGAGTGTCGAGCAGTGATCCGGTTTTTGTATTTGAAAGGACGCACACCACGGGAGACTTTTGATAAAATGAAAGTAACTTATGGTGATGGTGCCCCATCATATGACCTTGTAAAACGCTGGCATCGTTAATTCAAACATGGTCAGAACTCTGTGGAAACAGCTCCCAGATCTGGTCGCCCCCTTCTGCCATTGATGAGGCATCTGTCCGTCAAGTTGAGGCTGCCATTTTGGAAGATCGACGCATAATTATTCGCCAAATAGCCCATGAAGGTAAGATTAGTACCGGGTCTGTGGAAACTATCATTCATGACCATTTGCATATGCAAAAGGTGTCTGCCAGATGGATTCCCAGGTTGCTCACGCCTTTCCAGAAGCAAGAACGCGTCGAGTGCTCGAGGGTGAATTTGGAGATGTGACAAGAAGATGAGTCAAAATTTTTCAAAAGACTGATTACACAGGATGAAACCTGGGTCCATCACGATGATCCAGAGACCAAAGCCCAGTCAATGCAATAGAAGCACCGTGACTCACCCCCTCCAAAGAAGGCAAGGGTGCAGCCCTCCGCTGGCAAGGTCATGCTCACAGTCTTCTGGGACTAGGACGGAGTAGTAATGACAGATTTCCTGGCAAAGGGTACCACATTTGCAGGAGCCTATTATGCTTCACTTTTGAGGAAATTAAGAGAAGTTATCAAAACCAAGAGGCGGGGCAAGATCAGCAAAGGCATCCTCCTCCTGCAGGACAACGCTCCGGTCCACAACTCGCTTGTCGCCAGATCAGAAGCACAAGCGTATGGCTATGAACTCCTCCCCATCCCCCCTACTTTCCTGACCTTGCACCCTCTGATTTTCACCTCTTCCCAATCATGAAGTTGTTTTTGAAAGGAAAGCGTTTCCCAGATGATGCAGCCTTGATTTCTGAAGTCACGTTGAGGTTGGAGGACCAAGCTGGGCTCTTCTACAAAAACGGTCTCCAGAGCCGCATCAAACGATTGGAGAAATGCGTAACTCTGGTTGGTTCCTATGTAGAAAAAGACTAATAACTGTGCCAAGTTTTGTTGCTCTACTGCTATGGGAAGTGGGTCAGGGGCATTACTTATTGAACGTCCCTCGTAGCTGTCTGAATTGAATTGAACCAAACGCTCCTCTGTTCACAGATGTGAAGATGTAACCGGGAATGCGGACGTAATCAGAACGTCTACAAAATTCTTTCCTGATCGACTTGGCTTCGTGGTCTCCGCTGCAGCTGTCCATGTCACATCTTACAGCCTTTGCAGTGTTCACAGTGCATTGAGCAGCGGTCATGACATCGGCATTTGACACCTTTTCGAATCATCATTATACAGCTATCTCTTCACTGTATCTGAAGTACAAATTTAAACTGCATCCGCTCTAACGCTGTTGGGTGTTCACCAATACATCAATCTATTTCTGGAAAAAAAATAGAGACAGGAAATATCAGATTTAATCTGAACACCGTGTGGATGAACTGAAATATTTGGTCAAATTCATAAATGAGAATTGTATATATGTTGCTCAAAATGTATATAAAAGATCGCCGAATTTTTAAATAAAACGTGGTGGACGCAAAGGTATATATTTTCGTAGAAACTTTAGTGCAGTGCTCGAATCGAAATCTTTCATTATATATCCCTCACCTCTGTTGCTATTTTTCAACCTTCAAATTTTCCAGCAGGAGTTCAGTTATATTTGTTTGAACATTCAGGAAATGACATGGGCACTGCTGATCCACAAGCTAAAATATAAATAGAACAAAGAAATCAATGCATCTAGAAGAAATTCAACAATATTTCAGAACATGTAACCCACATATAGTTACTTTTTACTTAACTAAATGACATTTTCCTTACGATCACAATATAATATGAAACATGATGACGTAAGTTGTAGAAATAAAATTAGTTCTATGTTCTGTCTCTAAACTATATATAATTGTTACATAGAAACTTTCCCATGGAATGATAAACCCTTGTGAATGAACATGAGATTTTCTTTCTACACGTGTTAAATATATGCCCTTTAAATATCTTTCGTGTACTACTGCTACACATTTAAGATAGATTATCGAGATAAGGTATCATACAGATATGGAAATAAGTGTACCGAGCTAACGACTAATATTCTACTCACATCTAGAATTACTTAACTTTTACAATCATTATATTTTGTTTAGATTAAATGTAATTATATTAGTATTGTGTCATTTGAAACTCAGTATGCATAATGAAAAATCTAACAAATAAATACAAAGAATGAAATTTGTTTAGAGAGCTTTGAAGAAAGACAAATCTCTTACGCTCTCGATAAAATTCTGTTGATTACATCGATAAATTTATATTCCACTATTCTTTATCTAATCTGAAACTAACTGAAATGTTCATGACTTAATTGTGTTTAGTCATAAAATCACATGACTGTCAATGGATTGTCAACACAAGTTAGAAATATATACATAACACAATATCCACGAACGACTGAAGACTGTATGTGGTCTTACACCATCACGAATATCACGAATGCGCATCTTCCTTTTCCTAATAATTCTGAAAAGTCATGTGCATGCAAAAACGCAAAAAGCGAAAGAAAAAGGGTAAGAAAGAATAATAGAAAAAAAGAATCTTTAATTAAATTGATTTGACACTGCTTGGAACAGAATGTGAACGAGAGTGCTATCTGGAACTAATTCAATCTAATTGAGCTAACAACATTTTAGTTGCGCTTTAAAGTATTTTAAACGTTATAAAACAACCATTTTGATTTCTGTCTTAAAACTCTGATTCAATCTGTTTTCGCATTCATTGAGATCCACTGTCTTGTTGATTAGAATAAGTTGCCATCCCTGCCAGATACGCAGGAACTAATCAAATTGCTGAAAACTTATGCATTCTTCATCTATGTGGGCGTATGTAAGCGTGAGTGTGTATCTACGAGCGTGCGTGCGTGTGTGTGTGTGTACATGTGTGAGAGTGTGAGTGTGTGTGTACATCACGTTTTGTCAATTTCCCTTGTCTCCCTTTCAATTACCTTTCACATTCTCTACATTGCATTAGCCTATTTGAAATTTTCAAAAATAAATGGAGCCCAAGAGAAATATCCTGCTGTTTGTCGAAATAGAGGAAGCATTAAATTGGAGTGTATGAGTTTTGTGAAGACGACAGAGCTATTGCTATTGCCTTTGGGACAGCGGGTAAGTGTCGTTGGGGAAGAATGAGAATTAATTCGCGTCAGGAAGACATTGGAAGCAATCATCCAATAGGCTTGGCTAGCTTAACAGGTCACAGAATATTTCTCTAGAAAGTTTATTGTCAAGTTAATCTCAGACACAAGGAAAGAAAGACACAAGGTTAAGTTAAGGAATATGCTGATGGTAGACACAGTGAAATGATACAGATTTTTCTACATTTGTTTATTTATTTATCTGTGAATTTATTTACTTCATTTTATCTGACCAAGATAAAGGGAGATGGCTAAAAGAAGCGTGCCACATCGTAGCAGCCTTGTCGATGCCAATTGAATAGTGCTATAATCTGGTTAGGTATGAATGTTAGTAAAAAATATCAAATGTAGGGACGATGTGTAAGAAAACAAAGTAAATAATACTATTAGGGAGATGATATTTTCTCCTTCGTCTTTTTTTTTTCCTTGACTAACTTATTTCACTCCTATTAAATACCGAATGCATTCAGCGAAAGTTGATAAATTTAATCGCTCGTAGCTTCCTTTACCCACCACCATCTTGAATTCATATTTCAGCTTTAACGGAAAGTAAGAAAGAACGAAACAAAATAATAAAAAGAAAAAACGAATTCCCCAAAAATGAAGAAAATTAGTAAAAGAAATCAAGGATAAACGTGAAGTTAAAAAATAAGAGACAGAAAATTTTGAAAAAAAATCGTATAAAGATGTTCAAAAATATTCTCAGTGAAAAAATAGTTAACGTTTGGGAAAGATAGCAAGAACAGAAATAAAAACTATATATATATATATATATATATATATATATATATATATATATATATATATATATATATATCAAACAACAAAAGATGGCAACACGGAGAAAAGAGGGGAGAAAGAAATAGAAAAAGAAAACATAGTATAGAGATAGCTAAACGAAGAAATAAAAATACAATACGCCTAAAAGAATAGAAAATGTTGTACATCGAGAAAAGACAAAAAGAAATAACGAAAAGTTAAAAAATACAAGAGAGAGAACGATACTACATAGTATCATGGTAGAATTTTTTCCTTTCTTCTTGGTCTTCGACATAGGTTACAGCTTAAAGAACTTGTGCAAGTCACGGCAACTAACGTTAAAGAGAGCAGGGAGACTAAAAGGCATTAGTTTTTTAAATGAGATTTTCAGTGCCAGTAAGTAAATTTCGAGGTTGCAAAAATTGCGTTAGCGCTGTATAATATTTCGAAGGTGATATTAACAAGATCTCTGTGCGTGCGTGTATGTGTGTGTATATATTGGTATACATGTACATATATATTTAAGGATTCATACGCGTATAAATCGATTGCTTATATCAATGAGTGTAGTTAAATACACACACGCACGCACACACACAGATAGATAGATAGATAGATAGATAGATAGATAGATAGATAGATAGATAGATAGATAGATAGATAGATAGATAGATAGATAGATAGATGGATAAATATACGCATATACATGTAAATGGAACAACGTATGTCTGTAAGCACGTATAATATATTTTACACACAGCTTCCATTACATGGTATTCGTCAATCATCAATTAAAGAATATGTTTTCGAGAACTTCAAGAATATCGGTCAACAGCATGTCGAAGTTCACAGACGCATCACTGGAATGCCAAGATTCTTTAGATCCAAGTAATAGCACACTTTTGCCCCTCTACAAACCACGAAGCCACGACCTCAAACTGGGTGCTTGTTTCAGCACCCTGTTTGGTATCGTTTCAGCCGTGCATCCACGATTTTGTTTCATTTCCTGTAGAGAATTTATATTGTGGTCTTTCTCTCACAAACGTCTGCAATAATTTTCATGGACTATTTTTTGATTCCCTTCCCAAATCACAGATTTTTGCACCGGTTTCCGACCAAAAATCTCTTTCGTGGTATATATTATAATTTTCTTGCGTCTAACTATTTTCAATTCAATTCAATTCAATTTTTATTGGCTCAGAAAGCAAAAGCAAGGCCATGTAGGGGGACAGGGAGTTATCTACAGGGAGGTTGGTCATACAAAGAGTTCAGGCCATTTCTGGTCAAGAGAGACTTTGAACCGAGCGGTCGTCGGCATCTTCACTATCTCGTCCGGCAGCTTATCCCACGGATCCGCAACCCGGGCGGAGAAAGCCCCTCTCCTTCGATTGAGATGAAATCGTCGTAGATAGAGCTTTTCGGAGTGACCCCGCAGCCCACGCTCTTGAGCAGGAGTGAAGAACAGCTCTTTTGAGAGGTTAGAATACTACTAATATATAGAATACTACCCACCAAAAGTCATACAATGAAAGACACTTTATGGTAATATATACATATAAAATAATTCATTTATCTGAATATAGATATTTTTGGAATATAACTCTAGCTCACCTTTCCGATATAGTATGTACGTATATATATATATATATATATATATAATATATAATATATATATATATATATATATATATATATATATATATATATATATATATATATATATATATATCTATATATATATGTATATATATATATACATATGTGTGTGCGTGTGTGCGTGTGTCTGTATGTAGCTCATCTTGAGGGCTTCCTTTAGTTGTGCTTCTAATGTAAAGAACATACACTTGAGACAGAGGCAGGATGCTCATGTAGAGGTAACACGATATATCCTCTTAACGAGCAATGTAATACAGAAATAGCCGTGTTTGAGGCAGTGGTGACATCGAAAAGATCAAATTGACAGCTAAACGTGTAAATGTATTTTGGAGCAACAGAAAGTTTCTTCAGAACCAGATACAACAGTACAAATTAGTCCTTCAATGCCCCGGAGAGGAGAAATACCACTGCCCTGGCTAAGCATGTATGGTCGTTGATAGGAAGTGTCACGGAATACAACATAAGTTGGAAGATCTTAGAGAAGTACTAACCTTACTTCAATAACATCAGGAAATGCAGAGTATGCTTAGCCAAGAGAAGAGTTTAATTCTTGCCCACTTGAAAGGAAGTATATTTTATCATACCGACGTGCACCATTGCGAATATAACCGCCAGTTAAGCACAAGTGGTTCTTTCATCACCATTATCTGGGAAACTGTCAATGAGTTTAATCAAAACATACACAAATGAACTCATAAACCCATACGTGCCCTAAAATGAGCGGACATCCACTCAAATCTGAAAAGAAAGATGGCCGACAGTCACGTATGAGCAACGAGAGAGCAAATGAGGAAGAGTGAGGGAGAGAGTGACAGAGAACGGCGAATGGGAAGGAAAATAATTAGAAAAAGAAAGAGAGAGTAAACGAATAGGAGAGGGAAAGAGAAATAGAAATAGACCAATAAGGGTCGCATCGAAATTTTTGAGATAAAACTTACTTGGAAATGGATGCGTAGCGTCCAGTCATATAATTATAAATAATATATATATATATATATGTATATATGTATATATATATATGTATGTATATATATATATATATATATATATTATATATATATATTATATATATGTATGTATGTATGTATATATGTATGTGTATATATATGTAAGTATGCATATGTACATACTTACATATGCATATATGGGCACAGGGCATCTCAGAACGTAAACATGAAATACGAAATACGAAAACATGGAATATGAACTTTTTTTTGCGAACAACGAAAGAAACAAATGGAAAACAAGACAAGGAACGTTATCTATATTATATATAAATGTTGACGGCGGCTACGTCGAATAAAGTATTATCTTTCAGCCATAATATGCATATATATATATATATATAATTCCCCTACCACTTGAACAAAAGAAAGATGGCCGACGGTCACGTATGAGCAACGAGAGAGCAAATGAGGAAGAGTGATGGAGAGAGTGACAGAGAACGGCGAATAGGAAAGGAAAAGAATTAGAAAAAGAAAGAGAGAGGAAACGAATAGGAGAGGGAAAGAGAAATAGAAATAGACCAATAAGGGTCGCCTAGAATTTTTTATGATAAAACCTACTTGGAAATGGATGCGTAGCTTTCAGTCATATAATAATATAAATAATATATATATATATATATATATATATATATATATATATATATATATATATACACCGGCGATTATAATTAATTTTATTGTATCGCATTTATCTTTGTTTATATATATATATATATATATTATATATATATATATATATATATATATATATATATTATATATATATATATATATATATAATATATGTATATATGTATGTATGTGTGTATATATATATATATATATGTACATATATATATATGCATATATACATACATATATGTACATACTTACATATGCATATATGGGCACAGGGCATCTCAGAACGTAAACATGAAATACGAAATACGAAAACATGGAATATGAACTTTTTTTTGCGAACAACGAAAGAAACAAATGGAAAACAAGACAAGAAACGTTTTCTATATTATATATAAATGTTGACGACGGCTACTTCGAATAAAGTATTATCTTTCAGCCATAATATGCATATATATATATATATATATATATATATATAATTCCCCTACCACTTAAACTTCAACATGGATAACTTTTGACATTTATTTTGCCCTTTCCTATATCTATAAATAGAAAAAAATTTGTCTCCATCCAACCGAAAATCTCTCGCTCCCCACTAACTGATCTAAATAACTAAAGGAAAAATCTATAGTCAGAAGGTAAATTTTCATACTATCATGTTCTTAACAATCAAATCAACCTCTCTGTCGGTATATCTACCCTCTCTATAATGTTGGCAAACGAAATGGAACTAAGTATATGCATTGTCCGTTTGATGGAAGACTTCTATAAATGGCTGAAGATTGCTCAACATTTTAAAACTGATGTAATACTTACAATGTTTAATAAAATGAAGTAGCATGAAACGATCGTACCAAATTACCGAAGATATACTTGTTGCTTATTTTGAGTATATATATATATAATATATATATATATATATATAGAGAGAGAGAGAGAGAGAGAGAGATTGATAGATAGGTAGATAGATAAATAGATAGATAGATAGATAGATAGATAGATAGATAGATAGATAGATAGATAGATAGAGTGATAGATAGATACATACATACTTACATACATACATAATACATACTCCCCAACATTAAGGAAACGAAAACTTGGACGATGTGAGAACACCACCTGTTTTCGCAGTTAGTGACATTCCAAATGATTCCATGCTGCCTGCCAGCCAAACTCCATTACTGGCTACAGTAACTGACCACTGTCCAATTACTGTGACCATGCTAAATTGCAGGGACAATTGCAACAATCATTGTAATAGCAATAGTAGTGAGGATTATATATGTCGGTGAAATATTCACTTTCAGGAACTTTTTGAGAAAGAATAACTTTGGCTTTGATGTACTCCTTCAAGGAGAAAGTATTCTCCCGCAGAGTAAGTAATAAATTACCAAATACGGTATTAAAAGCTGTTAACGAAATTCGAGAGGAGTATTTACGGCAGTGTAATGAACCATCATTCTGGCTGTCCAACAAAAAGCGATTTGTTGCGCTCGAAAAACAAAACTATATTTTCGTCTGTATCTTTATGTGAATATTGTAGGAGTGAACTAGCACTTTGTCTTTGATTACGAATGAGTATCTGGGTTGTGTTGAAACATTAATAAAAGAAATTGGCATTAGACAAACTGAGGTCTTTTTTTTTTGTTACATAGTGATAAACCTATAGTTTAACTACAATTTCTAATTTCTCATTCCGAGGTTAAATATATCTTTATATCCTCTTAAATATAGTACAGTTAGCTGTTACTCCTGAGCGAGTTCGTCTTCATAGTATTTAGCATTTTTTCCGCTAATAGTTTTAGATGTCTATATTGCTGCCAATCGACACAGAAACTAGAACCAACTGATCAGAGGGGATGTGCCAATTAGAGAGAGATAGAGAGAGAGAGGGAGGGTTGCATTAGTAACCGACTGGTAAGCATAACAGCTGAATAGACTGTAGTAATGTGGAATGAAATGTCTTGTTTAAGAAGACCAAAAGCTATCCGTTCCTGATTTGAACCCACTGCTTTACGATCACGAACGGGAAAATATCTGACAACTATGCAACAGGTATTTTACTGAGCTTATTGTTTCGTGTTGCTTCTATTCAAGAAGATATCCACGTTGCCAACGCTGGCACTATTATGCAAATTAGACAAACCAAAATGCATTTGAATGTGCTTATGCGATAAATAGTACGAAGTTGATATTATCCTTTTATACAGGAATGAATAAGATCTGACTTCAGAAAACTGGAAACCGTTAAATTGGTCAGGGATTTTTGCTCTCAGAGAAAGAAAACTGATTTAACTACGTGTCGCCCTTTTCAAAGTAACAAGTTATATTTTACTCCTAAAGTTACGGACATACATATACACACAGTTAGCTTACTACCAGCTTGATGATCAAGGAGTCTAATCTCGTTATTACATGTGCTGTCTACATCTTTATTCTACTGCTATTTTGTTCATAGTTCTCATTTTGAGAATAAAATTACAACCATAAATCCTCTTCTTGCATTCAATTAATGTTATTTTTCGGAAAGCAACTCATCCCTGAATGTAGTTGATCTAAATACATTTTTGCTCCGTTCGTATACTCAACAGTGAGATCTGCTTTTTATGTATATTTTACTATTTTATGTGATTTACACAAGTCATAACTCTGAAGAAAATATACTGCGTAGTTCAAACTTGTACGTAGGCTGTGTGGTAAGTAGCTTGTTTACCGACCTCATGGTTCCGGGTTCAATCCCACTGTATGGCACCTTGGGCAAGTGTCTTCTACTATAGTCTCGGACCGACCAAATCCTTGTGAGTGGATTTGGTAGACGGAAACTGAAAGAAGCCCGTCGTATATATGTATGTGTATCTCTGTGTGTGTGTGTGAATGTGTATATTTGTGTATCTGTGTCTCCCTCCCCAACATCGCTTGACAACTGATGCTGGTGTGTTTACGTCCCCGAAACCTGGCGGTTCGGCATAAGTGACCGATAGAATAAGTACTAGGCTTACAAAGAATAAGTCCTGGGGTCGAAGTGCTCAACTAAAGCCGGTGCTCCAGCATAACCACAGTCAAATCACTGAAACAGGTAAAAGAGTAAACGAGTATATATTCATCTTATGACATTTCATATATACTTTTCAGTGATGACTCCGTCGATATTTCATTGATATCGATGTTGACGTTACCGGCCATGCTGCTTGTATCGAAAATCCGCGGTTTAATTTAACATTGGGGTCAATATTCCAATGGTATTCTTTTATGAAGTTTATCCAAACGTTATTTAAAAAAAAAAAGACAACAGTTGTGGCATTAGCTATAGTGCTGGTGTTTATAAAACGTTTGATGCATAAACTCACTGCCATATATATGTATATGTATTGGAAGGTTTGGAGATGATGTACAGATATTATATATTAGAAGAAATGAGGTACTCAGAAAATCGGATGGTTTATATTTACAGATATTTATTTGTATATTACATTTTTTATATATATCATATCACTTAGATTATTAGCGCTTTCTCCCATTCTAATGGGGTTTTCAAATCAAACTAAGTTATGTATATGTATATACATTATGAGCGTGTGTGCATTTATATGCATGTGAGTGTCTCTGTGAACATATATAATATATATATTTATGCCTGTGCATAAATAAATGAAAGAATGGAGTTGAACGACGAATTAACAAAATTCCTTTATTTTCGACATATGTTTCGAAGGCTGCATATTCCTAATTTCGAAGGGATAAGGGGTGCATTATGCCGCCTTCTCATCAGGAAAAACAAGGAACTTATGTCAGCATCAAGATGCACAAAAACTTTTAGATGAACCCTTGAACCTTCTAGAATCTTCTACATTCAACCATTTTTGACGTCACTGCTTATAACGGAATATTTTAAAGAAACACTCATTATCGCTATGGGCTCCGTGTGGGCAGTCATCTAAAAGTTTTTGTGCATCTTGATGCTGACATAAGTTCCTTGTTTTTCCTGATGAGAAGGCGGCATAATGCACCCCTTATTCCTTCGAAATTAGGAATATGCAGCCTTCGAAACATATGTCGAAAATAAAGGAATTTTGTTAATTCGTCCTTCAACTCCATTCTTTCATTTATTTGTATTTAAAGAAGCACACAAATTTCCACACGATAGCACGTGATCTCTGTCCTAGGCATGTAGCTTCAACCGTGCTTTTCTGACGTGAATTTGCTACCCAGGTATCGGTTAACCGAATTATCCATAATAAGATAATTCATTCAACTACTATATATATATATATATATATGTTTGAATGTATGTGTGTGTGCGTGCGCGCGCGCGTGTGTATTAATAAATAGGTGAATATACATGTATATACGTGCACTGCACACGCATTAGGTACTTGTGTGTTCAGCATTGCATAGTTTATATATCGATTTTGAGTGAATAGTACATGTAAGCCCAAAGCGCGCGGACAAACTCACACACTCACACGCACACACACACACACGCACTCATATCAACCAATTCACAAGACACATAGTAAGTTCACCCAATCAACATCAAAACATCCCCCACACATTTATATGTGTATATGTATATGTATATATATATATATATATATATATATATATATATATATATATGTGTGTGTATTTATATATGTATATGTATGTATGTATTTATGTATATACACAAACACATCAAATTCACTCATGCAGCGATGTACAAAAGTATTCCTATAACAATAGAAGCTCAACCAAAAGCAACTAATCACAACACGCAATCGTTGAAGAACAAAAAAAAAAACAGCAAAATAAAATATAAATAAAATACAATAAACAAAAAGTGTAAGAACAGCAACAACAACAAAACTAATAATTATGTTAATAGTAATAATAATAATGATAAAGATGATGATGATGATGATGATGATGATGATGATGATGATGAAGTTGATGATGATGATATTAATAAAAAAAAAGAGAGAGACAGTATAAGCTGATAGGAATGTTACGTTAAGATCAAAACAATAGATGAAAGGGTTTTAAATACCAATGATTACTAGAGGAGATTAGAACGGATTAGTGATTGCAGCCAATAATTTGTTGGTTGCTACGTTAATTGCATCTTCAACTCAGCGCAAACACAAACAAATGGATTTCCATGCGTACAGCCGTCTTAGTTTTCCTGAAGATGTAATGTAAGGATGAATATCAACTAAACCCTTGCTACATTTGTTTGTCTCAGTCGGATAACGCATACAATAGACCCAACTGTATTCTGTTCTAAGCTGATACACAGGAGAAAGAAACAAAGAAAAAGATAACAGCAGTTTAACGGGCAATTATATTTCTGTATCTATCTACCTATCTATCTATCTATCTATCTATCTATCTATCTATCTATCTATCTATCTATCTATCTATCTATCTACCTACCTATCTGTCTGTCTGTCTATCTATCTATCTGTCTGTCTGTCTATCTATCTATCTATCTATCTATCTATCTATCTATCTATCTATCTATCTATCTATCTATCTAAAGTTAATCCAAACATGAAAACACGAAGAGAAAACAACAACGCGCGGACGTGGAACAAATATAGTATTATTTGATGATCAGGAAGGAAGGGAAGAACGAGGATTTAACGTTTCGAGCGGAGCTCTTCGTCGGAAACATAGGAGAAGGAAAAAAAAACTGCCTTTCTGTCTGTCTATCTATCTATCTATCTATCTATCTATCCTATCTATCTATCTATCTATATATATATATATATATATATATATATATTATATATATATGTGTATGTATATATATATATGCTTGTGTGTATGTTTGCGTATGTGTGTATAGAGTGACCTCAAAATATGTGTACACAGTTTAGCAGCAAATAACTGAAAATTCCTTTCTTTTGGGATTTAACCCATTAGGAATAATGAAGGGAGCCAGATCAGGCTTTATGGTGCGCCTGAATACCAAAACGATTGAGCAAACGATCCTTTCTGGAAATAATATGACTGGTCCAATTTACTTCTTATCGCTGCAACGAAAAGTCAATGCTAAGTATCCGAGAGGATATTGCACTCCAACACTACCTTAGTAAGATAAGAGACTTGTGACCCCCTTCGGTCATGAATGACCATGGGATTGCACCTAGAAAGTTACTCTCCAAGGCACAAGCTTCGGCAAAATTATTTATGGAAGACCAGCAGTCGCCCACTCATACTAGCCTCCCCTCTCCACGCCACCAATCTTATCCAACGGAAAGGCAAAGACCGATACAGCTTGGCACCAGTAACGTGGCAGCTCATTTATTAACGTGCAAGTGGCTGAGCACTCCACAGACGCGTGTACCCTTAACGTAGTTCTCGGGGAGATTCAGCGTGACACAGAGTGTGAGAAGGCTGGCCCATTGAAATACAGCTACAACAGAAACAGGAAGAAAGAGTGAGGGAAAGTTGTGGGGGAAGAGTACAGCAGGGTTCACCACCACCCCCTGCCGGAGCCTTATGGAGCTTGAAGTGTTTTCTCTCAATAAACACACACAATGCCTGGTCTGGGAATCGAAACCGCGATCCTACGACCGCGAGTCCGCTGCCCTAACCACTGGACCATTGTGCCACCACAATATAAGAGACTACCATCATGATATTTTGCCATATTGTTTCAATAGAGTGCACTCTACGTTCACTCGGTCTCACCCCACTAGACATTTTTATGAAGATACTTAAAGATAAATACGTACTGTACAGCACCAGCAACAGACGAGTTGTGAGTAGCTACCAAATTATATATTTCTTGGTGTTTGTGATTACATTCCTTCGTGTAATCAACTGCGCATGGGTCAGAATACTCATTAGTTACAAAACATGCTCTTATAAAAAGTTAAACTCTGTACAAAGGTTCTATCTACGTTTAGAAAATTAATGTATGTTAATAAAGACTTTATTGCCATTCAGTTTGTATATAGATATTTTGGGGACATAAGAAAAAACAGCCGTTTCGAATCCTGCTCGAGACTGACACACTTCAATAACCACTAAATAATCGCACACACTATATACAGACGCACACTTTTTCCATTTTATTTTTGTTATTAACTGTCCTCGCGACCCTCTTCGTATCTACAATGACGTCACGAACTATGATCCAGAGTTATTCGTGGCCCCTGAATTTTTAATAAAAATGCGAAGGTGGTTTATCAAATCCAAAATCGATATCAACGAAATAATCATACTTTCTGATTTTTTTTTATGCTAAAATCCTTCCTGATGACTGTCTTTATAATCCCGAAAAATCGGTAATTATTGGACCAACCGTCTGACCGTGAAGAGGGAACAGACAAAGAGACGGACAGACAGATAGTAAATATGCCCATCTATGGTGGGAAATAAAGGGATAGTACTGCAAATCTAAACGCTCTAAATTCCCGAACTATATGAAGGGTGAGTAAATCCAGAATTAATCCTCGTCACCGGAATATCAACAAGAAAAAATCAAAGGTGATTTATTAATATAAAATTAAATATCCACTAAATAATCATACTTTTTCACATTTTTTTTTCACTAAAACCTGCCTAATTTTCTCCCTTGTAATCTCGAAAAACGCCGGGACCATTGGTCCAACCGTTTGACCATGAAGAGGGAACAGATAGACATACGAATATAACGCTCATTATAGTAAGACATATACGTATGTGTGTGCACGTGCACGCGTGTATGTGTGAGTGTGTATTGATAAAAATATATAAAAAAAAAAGCTGTACCGAAGTCATCTTCCTGTCAGGAAATCATTGTCAGCGAAACAAAGTACTAAATCCAATCAAGAAATCTGTGAGACAAGATTACCTCACGTTAATCAGTGAAGACACAGTTTTATTGTACTACAAATATAAGGAATGACAATTCTCGGTATTAATTTAGTTATATTATTTATTGTAATTTTGAAGCCATTATTTACTGTAGTTTAAAGGCGGGAAACTGGCTGAAACGTTAGTGCGCCGACCAAACTGCTTAACGGCATTTCGTCCGCCTTTACGTTCAAATTCCACCGGGGTCAACTTTGCCTTTCGGTATCGATAAAATAAGTACCACTTGAGTAATAGGGTCGATGTAATAGACTCTCCCTCAAATTTCAGGTGTTGTGCCTATAGTAGAAAGGGTTATTTATTTTAGTGTTTTTGTTTTTTTTTTACAATCGCATACATTTCTTTAGAAGGTGACCTCAATTCCAGCTGCGATAGTAATGTTTATTACGTTAGTAGTTGCAACCAGTGTCAGCCATTTCCAGTCCTCCCTAGAAGCATGTCTGGCCATGGGAAAATTTAGCTTGCTTAAAAACAGGTGAGTGTTGGCAACAGCAAGGGCACTCAGATGTAGAAAATATCTGCCTGGAAAAATGGTCGCTAAAACTATGAGGATGTTAATGGTGATGATCATGGTCTTGAACGACAAAAATTAGCTGTTGTCTAGCATATGTGTTAGTTTATCACAGTTATATTCAAACATATAGATAATGTTATATGTTTTTATAAAAATACATAAATGTTTGCAGTCATAGGCAAATATTTATAGCATAATTTAAGTTTTATTGTATATTTCAGCTTGATAATACTGATCTAAACATAACCGAACTACATATAAAAATGATTTATATGAAAACTATTGGAAAAAATATTTTTCAAGCTGTCTCTAATTCAAACTGTCTCTAATTCAAGTAGTCTCTGATTCAAATGTTTTTCAAGCTGTCTCTAATTCCTCACTACTTCTACTTACAGAGAAACGTTTATTTATTTATTTATTTATTTATCTATTTATTTATTTATGCATTTTTGGAAATTCCACCTGATACCTTAACACTTCTTAGAACCAAAAGTTACGAACATCATTCAGTTTAATCCTCTACCTGAATTGGTCCAACTTGATTCCGTAATTGACCAAATGCTGGCCTATATTAACGCAAACATATACTTCAGTCTGCTGACATTTAATCTATTTCATTAAATTTCTCTCATAATCAAAATATAAAATTCTTCCCTTTACAACACACGAAAAGCTTTACCTCTATCTTTCTTTTGCTTTCTTCTTGAAATACCTGAAATTGAAACTCACAAGACATTTGTATTGATCATGTTATTTGCGTACCTTTGATGTCACGTGGACTGTGGCTTTTGAGGAACTCAAAAATGCCCAATCCAAATCGGAAGATGCTACCCTGGGTGTCAAATAACAAGCTTACTACTTCTCATTTTTTTCGTGCCCTTCACAGCTCAGTACTCTCTTTGAATACTTGAAATTTCGTAACTGTAATGAAATAAATGTACAAAAATCACTTTACGACAAATAATAACCAGTGAGTGCGGAACCCCGTGCATGGCCGTAGATCAGTGACTAAAACAATTAATATAATTAAAGTAATATATATTTTAATGAAGATACTGAATATACGCATCAGCTTGTAACCTCCCAAATCATAGTATCCGGCGCATAGCTATCCGACGCATAGCTATCCGCCGCATAACTATCCGCCGCATAGCTATCCGACGCATAGCTATCAGCCGCATAGCTATCCGACGCATAGCTAGCCGCCACATAGCTATCCGCCACATAGCTATCCGGCGCATAGCTATTCGCCGCATAACTATCCGGCGCATAGCTATCCACCGCATAGCTTTCCGCCCCATAGCTATCCACTGCATGAACTCTTCCCACCAGATCATCCTACCAGGACCATTTTCTCATTCGAAGAAACAACTCCAATCTGGAAGAGATCCTGTGGAAGGCGTTAAGCAGTTTAAGGCATTCAATAATTCATGCTTTTCTGTAGTCTACCCATGCTCCCGCCAAATTTTTGTGTCTCTACCTGCAGTCAGCCAGGATGGTATTATCGATTAGTAATTATTATTATTGTTATTATTATTATTATTATTATTATTATTATTATTATTATTATTATTGTTATTATTATTATTATTCAGTAGTTTTATTTTTATAGCGTGCTTTCACTTCACTACCGAGCGCAGCTCTGTGTGCCTTGGGTATGTGCTGTGATTTGTTGTGATGCTCTGATGGTTATTGTATGGAAAGTGTTCTGCGTAGGATGTGTGCAGTGCCTAGTAGTGCAATTTTCTGTATGTTATATGTGTTTGTAAGTCCTGGTGTTTTTGTTATGTATTTGTCTAAATATTTTTTTATCGTGCCTAATGCACCTACTATGATAGGAATTGTTTCTGTTTTCAGATTCCACATTCTAGTTACCTCTATTTCCAGGTCTTTGTATTTTGAGAGTTTCTCCATTTCTTTTAGAGACACGTTGTCATCTGCCGGTATTGATACATCAATTAGAAAGCATTTTTTTTCTTCATGATCTCTGACAACTATATCTGGTCTGTTGGCCTTAATTTCTCTATCTGTGTGTATCCGCATATCCCAGAGTATGGTTGCTTTCTCGTTTTCTGTGACCTTTTCTGGTGTGTGCCTATACCATCTTTTTTCTGTTGTTATTCCATAATGTTGGCATAGCTTCCAATGTATGTAGGTTCCAACTCTGTCATGTCTGTGAATATATTCCTTCTTAGCCAAGACTGGGCAGCTAGAGATAATATGATTTATTGTTTCTTGTCCATCTCCACATATTCTGCAGTTACTTGTAATATTTCTTTTCATTACATGTTTTTGGTAATTTCTGGTGGGGAGGCTTTGGTCTTGTGCTGCAATTAAAAATCCCTCTGTTTCTGCTTTGAGTCCTGAGCTTCTCAACCATTGCTGGGATTTTTCTTTGTCTATTTCTTTTGCGTTTAGTTTAGTGCAGTATTTACCATGAAAGGGCTTTTCTTGCCATCGTTTTATCATGGCTCGTTGCTGTTCTATTTTTAGTTTGGATTTCATTTGCTTTATAGCTTTTGTTGTTTCTTCATCATCTTCTTCTTCTTCTTTGTGTTTATTAGGTGATATGATTTCTTGTTTGTATTTGTCAGCGTCCTTAAATACTGAGAACAGTTTTTTGTTTTGCTCGTGTTTTGCTGCTATCTGGATCAGTTTTCCTTCCTTCTGAAGTAGGTATTTTTGCAGTCCTATGGTGGTTATTTTATAGTAGTTTTCCAGCTGTATAAGGCCTCTACCACCTTCTATACGTTGTATATATAGTCTTTCTATGTCAGATTTTGGGTGATGCATCGTAGATCCTGTCATTATTTTTCTTGTTTTCCTATCTATTTTGGTCAGTTCATTTCGTGTCCAGTTAAGGATATTGTAGCTGTAACTTATAACTGGGACAGCTAAAGTGTTGATACCTATTATCTTGTGTTTAGCATTGAGCTCTGTTTTTAGTATTGATCTAACTTGTCTATAATATTCTTTTTTTATTTTCTCTTTCATTTGTGTGTGTTGTGTCTTATCTAGTTCATGGATTCCTAAGTATTTATAAGTTTGGCTTTGGTCTAATTCTTTTATTTCATTGGTTTTATCTAGTGTGATGTTGTTACTCTTAACTAGTTTTCCTCTTTTCATGGTTACTTTGGCGCATTTTTCTAATCCAAATTTCATATCTATTTCTTTGGTAAATCCATGAACTGTCTTTAATAGTGTTTCCAGCTGTTTGTCATTTGCAGCGTATAGTTTTAAGTCATCCATATATAAAAGGTGGCTGATCGTTTTGCCGTAACATTTATATCCGCATCCAGTTCTATTTAGCATATCAGATAGAGGTGACAGTGCCAAGCAGAAAAGAAGTGGAGAGAGCGTGTCTCCCTGGAATATTCCTCTTCTAATGGGGATGTCTTTGGTTTTCATGAATCCCTCTTTTGTTTGGAGGTGTAGGACTGTTTGCCATTTATTCATAGAGTGCTCTATGAATTTTATGATTGTTGGTGCTACTTTGTTAATGGCTAGTGTTTCAAGGATCCATGTGTGGGGGATGCTATCAAACGCCTTTTTGTAGTCAATCCAGGCCATACTGAGGCCTTTCTTCTTTCTGTGGCTGTTTTCAGTTACGGCTTTCTTAATCATTAGTTGATCTTTACAGCCATATGAGCCCTTGCGGCATCCTTTCTGCTCTTCTGGGAACAGTTTGTTTTCGTCCAGGTGCTTGTTCAGCCTTTGCGATATCACTGCAGTAAATGCCTTGAACATAGTAGGGAGGCAGGTTATTGGTCTGTAGTTTTCTGGTTTTGTTGTTTCATTTGATTTGGGAATTAAGATGGTTTTCCCCTTCGTGAGCCATTCAGGCATTGTCTCTGGCTTTGCTAGTACGTTGTTAAAGTTTTCAGCCAGCTTTTTGTGCATTCCTGTTAGATATTTCAACCAGAAGTTGGGGATCTTGTCATGCCCAGGTGCCTTCCAGTTGCTTAGTTTTTGCAGTGCCTGGGTGACCTCTTCAGTTGTTATGGGGGTCCAAAGTTGTTCAGATGCCGAGTTTGTTATTTTCATACTCCTTTTTTTGGCTGTTCGTTCGCCGACCATATTTCTTTCCAGAATTCTTCCAATTCTTCTGCCGTTGGTGCTGCAGTGACTTCTATTTTATTTTTGCCCAG
>NC_042999.1:41945895-41948395 GCF_006345805.1 Octopus sinensis | reverse complement strand
ATTGGCAGATTTATTGAACTATATCCTGAAAAATAATGCTCATATTCGGATCGTGTTGGATAACAATGATAAATTAGTGACCAGGAAGAATAGACGAAGTGTTGTATGCCAGCATACCTAATCCGTATAAGTTTCAGGAACCGTTAAGAAATGCATGACTCATGGTTTCTGTGGCAATCTAAATCTTAATATACCATGCATGGTGAATAATAAATTCAGTAAAATCTTCTCTAAGGAATTCAAGGTGCATTCTTAAGTAAATTTTGACGTATATTTAATGTAGGCAAGACGATAAAATACTACATGCAAATTGGCAAGAAATACTCATGTACATATGAATGCATACATAAATAAAGGCGCATGTGCACATGCATACATATGCGCTTGTGTGTGTGTGTGTATTTGTGCGTATAAATATAAGTAGAAATATTGATTAGGTAACTACGTAAGTAGACGTAGAATCTATAATTCCATTTCGATGATAACATTCTTTTTATTCTAATTTTTATTATTACTCATGCGTCGAGCTGGCAGAAACGTAAGCACGCCGGGCGAAATGCTTTGCAGTATTTCGGCTGACGTTACGTTCTGAGTTCAAATTCCGCCGAGGTCGACTTTGCCTTTCATCCTTTCAGGGTCGATTAAATAAGTACCAGTTACACACTGGGGTCGATGTAATCGACTTGATCCGTTTGTCTATCCTTGTTTGTCCTCTCTGTGTTTAGCTCCTTGTGAGTAGTAAAGAAATAGGTATTTCGCCCGTCGCTACGTTCTGAGTTCAAATTGCCTTTCATCCTTTCAGGGTCGATAAAATAAGTAGCATTTGAACACTGGGGTCAATGTAATCGAGTGATCCCCATCTCCCTGAAGCTGCCTTTGTTGTCAAAATTTGGAACAATTGACACAATTTTAAGAGTGATGTAAAATACCTTAGAGTATTTATTGCGATCTTTGGGTTGTGAAGTTAAATTCAGAGGTCACATATATCTTACATTGATTCAAGAATCATACATTAATACCTATTTCTTTACTACCCACAAGGGGCTAAACACAGGGGGGAAAAACAAGGACAGACAAACGGATTAAGTCGATTATATCGGCCCCAGTGTGTAACTGCTACTTAATTTATCAACCCCGAAAGGATGAAAGGCAAAGTCGATCTCGGCAGAATTTAAACTCAGAACGTAACGGTAGACGAAATACGGCTACGCCTTTCGCCCGGCGTGCTAACGTTTCTGCCAGCTCGCCATACAATAATACCAGTTCTGAACTGAGGTCGATATAACCGACTAAACCGACTACTCTTTCCCATATTTGGCCGTGCTTTTGTGAAGGTTTTCTGTGCCATTGGCATATCAAATGATGCTTCGAATTTAATATTGTATTGAAATACTATACAGAAGTACGCATCACTAAGCTGTTTGATCTTCTGTATGTTATGTATATTTATAAGCGCCGAAGTCCTGAATATGCAATTGGACGCTAATTTATAGAACATATTGTATTACAGGGATGTTTTGTTTTTCGATCCAACATTCTGGTAATCTCTATTTGTGATATATCTCAGAGTATTCTTTTTATTCTTTCATTTGTTTCAGTTATTTGACTGCGGCCATGCTGGAGCAAAGACATTGAATGATCTTAGTCGAGCCCAGGAGTTATTTTTCTTAAGCCTAGTTCTTATTCTATCTGTCCTTTTTGACAAACCGCTATGTTACGGTCATGTAAACATAACAATACTAGTTGTCAAGCGGTGAAGCGGGGGACAAACACAGACACAAAGACACACATACATAGGCACACACACACACACACACAAACACATACACATCAGTTGAATAAAGTTAAAACATGGGCTGGTTTTCACGTTTTTTTTTTTATTATTGTATTAAATTTTTGTTTACAATGTTTTGTAATGTTCACAAAGTTCAATTAACGCTTTCATACGTTCGTAGTAATCACTAGATTTCAAAATGTATTTAACTGACAGTTAAATTCTTGGTAATTGTAGTAAAATGACCGACTTCTTCCTTATTATACCACTTAAAATAAAGGCGTGATCCATTCCAGTAATATCGGTGAGCCCGGCAAACCGTGACATTTAAGATGCTTGCGGATTGGTCAAGCATGTATTCGAAAAATTCCGTTTGTTGGAGCCTTCTAAGAGGTATAAAAAGGGAGAAGTTAGTCACTTTACTACAGTCAGGTAAAAACATTTTGAAATCCGATGATTACTAATTGGCGTTTATGAACATTACATAATATTTTTTTATGTTTAACACATTTCAACATTGTAAATTCTTTTTAAAATACAATAATAAAAAACGTGAAAACCATACCATATTTTAACTTTATTTCACTGATATATTATTCTATACACATTAACACAAATTTGGAATATATATATATATATATATATATATATATATATATATATATATATATATATATATATATATATAGGGGAGTTCACAAAAATAAAAAACAAAAGACGAAGACA
>NC_042999.1:41930895-41940895 GCF_006345805.1 Octopus sinensis | reverse complement strand
CGTACGCAGGTTTTCTTGGGAGTACATAATTACTGTATCATTCATGTTCTCTTCCCGCCAGTTTTCTCAAGATTAAGCGTGTTTTCAACACGTCGTTCCAATCTTTACATTCTTTCTCGAAGATGCATTCATATCTTCTGTAGCATGATTCGAACGCAACTCCTTCGTCACATTCGTATAAACAAATAAATACATATAATTATATATGTATATACCTATATATGGATGTATACAAGAATTAATATTCATACACACACATATATATATATATACATATATATACATATATATACATATATATACACACACAGTTTCATGATACGAGACAGAAGAACATGAATCAGTAGGAAAAGAAGAGAAAAAGATAGAAGGGAGTGATAGACTGTTGGTAGAGTCTTCTTAAATGGTCAAGTGACCATTCATTTTATCGCAAAATATGAACCCCTTTTGAATGCTTCCACCACGGATGTCACTACTAGAAGGGCCTTAGAACAATACTCATGCAAATATTAAAAACGAAATATTCAGAACAGTCACTACCCATGAATTTATTCAGAACAATTTCAATACTATTATAATTTCAATACTATTATAATTTCAATACTACTACTATAACTACAACACGTAACTTTTAGGTAACTTGACTATTTAAGAAGATTCTACGAATATTCTTCTTCCACTTCTTGTTCGACTTCTTCTTTTTCCTCGTTTCCTCCTCTTCTTCTTCTTCCACTTCTTCCTCATTTTCCTCCTCCTCTTCTTCCACTTCTTCCACTTCTTCTTCCTCTTCTTCCACTTCTTCCACTTCTTCCACTTCTTCCACTTCTTCAACTTCTTCCACTTCTTCTGCCATTTCTTCCACTTCTTCTGCCACTTCTTCCTCCTCTTCCACTTCTTCCACTTTTCCCACACTTCTTCTTCCTCTTCTTCCACTTCTTCTTCAACTTCTTCTTCCACTTTTTCCCACTTTTTCTGCCACTACTTCTTCTTCTTCCTCTTCTTCTTCTTCTTCTTCGTCGTCGTCGTCGTCTTCTTCTTCTACTACTACTACTACTACTACTACTACTACTACTACTACTACTACTTCTTCTTCTCATCCTCTACTCCTCCTCCTCCTCCTCCTCCTCCTCCTCCTTCTTCTTCTTCTTCTTTCCTCGGCTACTGCTGCTTCAACAATCAAAGTCCAAACCAACATCCTTCCTATTAAATATTCCTTCAGATATGTTACTACCTACCTACAGGGCGTACATAAAAGTAAGAGAGAGATAGAGATGGAGAGAGAGAGAGATGGAGAGAGAGAAAGAGAAAGAGAGAGAGAAAGAAAACGTACCAACTATTTGAAAACTATGGAAATATTTAAAAAAAAACTTTTCGTTTAATTTTTCCACAATTTAATTGTTTTTCATGCTTTACTCTAAGTTGAAAAAGTCACAAAGTCTGAAACCGGCACTAAAATGTTCTTCATGATAAAATTATTTTAGTATTTTCTACCTTGTCCTATTTTCCTTATACATATGAACACGTGTGCTACTTTTCAACCTTCAACACACACACACACAAATGCACACACGAACACACAAATATGTATATGTATACATGCATGCATATATTCTCACAAACATAATGTTTCGCATACTTTTCAGTTTGTATTAGTTTCTTCTTTATCATATTTTCACTTGAGTTTCATGCAGGTCATATGTAACGAGAAAGCCCACAAATCTCTGTGGTCAACAACTTTCGCAGTCAAATCATCAGGGCTTAAATTATTAATGGCATGTTTAAGCCAGCATTTGAAATTTGGTGTTTGTAACGTGCATGTATTGTCTATGCGTTTCTTAATGCATTGTACTGCTTTATGTGAAAGGCTTCTATGACAATATCGTCTGCTTCTGAGAGAATTTTACCTAGCGTGGTTGTGTTATCCACTAATGTCTTACACATTTCTGCGTTATGTTCTGCGTTGTAATATATTACAATTGCTCCTTGTTGTAGTCATATGTTGAGCCTACAGCATATTGTTTTATC
Source organism: Octopus sinensis (assembly GCF_006345805.1). NCBI lineage: Eukaryota > Metazoa > Mollusca > Cephalopoda > Octopoda > Octopodidae > Octopus > Octopus sinensis. The sequence continues at coordinate 41,938,870 of NC_042999.1, read as the reverse complement.
TGTACGGCCTGTATTAGAATTCTCATGAAGCATACAACTTTTACATTTTTATAACCAAATTTATAAATTACATTCCTCGTTTGCAGCATGTCCGTAGGTGTATATGCTTGTGGTTTGTAGTCAATATTTAGTAATTTAGCGATTTTGTATAATATTAATGCCAGTTTGTGGCTTCGTTTCAAGTATTTGTGTTTCATTTTACGAGATTATTAAGTGTCTGTCAGCTCTAAAGTGTGTACGAATTTGACTCATATAGAAGTTTTAGTGTTTGGTTTGTGAATTTTAAACGCATGCAATGTTTGATGCTTCTGTTGCATAGTAATGGTGAGTATATTCTCCTGTGACAATACATTCACCGTCTCCATGAAGGTAATTAGATTTATTCCCATCTTTGATGTAAACGGATTTGATGTACCTATTCTTATGTTTATTTGGGTGCTTATATCTAGATATAGACATATGCTTGTATGATTTTGGATGTCAAATTTCTGTACGTAGTTGAATTCCAGGTCTTTCTTTAACTCTTTACCGTGTATCCGTCACAGCTGTTACATTGAATATATCTCGTGTAACTATATAATATGTATATATATGTGCGTGTGTTTGTGCATTTGTGTGTGTGTGTGTGTGTGTGTGCGTGTATGTGCTTGCGAGTATGTGAATGAGAGAGCGCGTGTGTATTTGTGAGAGTATGTGTGTTGTCTAATTCGTTCTCTATTGCGGCCGTACGTCTCAAATGAGAACCTATAGTTTCTTAATCTTTTTTGTGTAAACAAATTTTGTTTTGTGGAAAGCAAAAAGGTGGTTCTTCCATTGTTCGCGTACTATTGACTTCTTCAATCAATAAATTTACCGGTAATGCAAGTGGTATTATTGTTTTAGAATTTATGTATTTTTATCTTATTCCAACTATTTCTGCAACTAGCAAGTTTATGAACGAGTTTTCTACATCTGTATTGGAGATGGTGTCAACTTCATTTCATCTAATATCTTTAGAAATTCAACAAATTTACTATATTTCTCTGTGTGTGAGTATTTTTATGATTCTATTTTACATACAGACGTGTTTATGTGTGATACTATAGGTTCCATAGGGTTATTTTGTTTGTTTAATTTTACTGGACCGTACTCATGTGATGGTCAGTAGCTATCCTGCGTGTTGAGAAAATAAGGGGATCTCATCTGTTTGTTTATCGCTGAAAATTAGGAAGTTTGAGTTTTAACTGATTGATGTAATATTTCTGTATTCTCACATAGGTATTGACGTTGAGTGTTCATTGATTAAATATTATTCAAAACATCTAAACCTCTCAACTAATTTGGATGTTTAATCCTATAGATATCATATCTTAATACTAGAATAATGATAATAAAAAAACAATTCGCAGAAAACACTGATAATGTACATCCCGATTATGAGACTGAAGTAGCACTGTGTTGGTGCTTACACTCTCATTAGACATCTCAATAAGTTCACCTCTTTCGTTAATTTTTGTCTTCAGCACCGCCTAAAAATTTGCCTCCACCGTATCCGAACACCTCGTTACTTTACTTGACATGATTTTTGCTGTAAACGTTATCTACCGTTGCTCTCTCATTCTCGCCTCTCTTTTACTCCACTAATCTTTCTCTCACCTCAAACTCAATAAGTGCCATAACATCCTCTCAGTTCCTTCGCCCAATTCTGCGGCATTGATTCAGATTTCAAATCCCACCCTGAACAAATGCATTATGCCTTTCTGAATCAAGGGTACCCTTGATAAGTTGTGAAACGTAGTAGGAGCGTCCACAACCGATCGGCCAGTGGCGTATACAATGGTCAAGGTCAGAGTCCACACCAACTTGCAACCAGACACTTTTAAATGTGCTCGGTGATGGTGCAACACTCGCTTCTTATATAACAGAACACTACAACAATCTCCGGCTTGAAATGCATTACCACTTTATTCAAAACGTCTGTGGGACTTGCTCCAACCTTATGCATTGAATCATCTGAAAACTGTACTGCTGTCTTTGAAATGGAGAAACAAGTCATCGTCTTACCGGTCGCTTTCAAGAGTACGTTCGAATCGTGCTGGCAGAAACGTTAGCATGCCGGGCGAAATGCGTAGCCGTATTTCGTTGTGAGTTCAAATTCCGCCGAGGTCGACTTTGCCTTTCATCCTTTCGGGGTCGATAAATAAAGTACCAGCTACGCACTGGGGTCGATGTAATCGACTGAATCCCTTTGTCTGTCCTTGTTTATCCCCTCTATGTTTAGCACCTTGTGGGCAATAAAGAAATATATTGTATATACCTGGCTAATAATTAGCCTAACTATTCCTCAGTCACTTATCAGTAAGCGATATCTCCGCATATTAAGCATTCGCATATACAAGGAAATGGAACAAACTTTGATGTACCATTTACGTCAGTACAAATCACCGTTTTTAGTTGAGACTGGATAAAAACTCATTGAGTGGGATACCACTTGAAGCCCCACTTTCTAGTTCCCAGTCATAACTTTGTATTCATCCAAATTAATGTTTTAAATGTATCCCGTCAACTCAGCAAATGGCGCTTAATGTCCTCATTAGTTCAACTTCCAGCGGAATGAATATTTGACTCCAGTTCCTCCAAATCTGCCATCCATCCCACCGCGACAACCGTGTTACTTTTCGATTCACTCCCTTGTCGACAGTGTGTGTATGTTAACTCACTCCACTTAGCATCCACCTCTCGCTTACCTCTACTTCAATTTACCCCCACATCAGCCTGTCTCATCAATCAAGTCTCTCTCGGATTTCCTTACTTACACACTAAACCTCACTCTCAACATCTCTCACGCATCGTGTTGACTTCTTCATCTACCACCTCTACCGACATCTTAAATTATTTTTTTCTCCAGCCATTGCTCAAATACTTAGTTGAAAGAGCTATGGTCACTGCTGGGGCTGGTACGACTACTGCAAGTCACAGACAAAAATTTGCAGTATGTGGTTGTTTCTTTAAAGGACCAACATTCTCATTCTCTATGCCAGAATACGTAATGTAAGTAGTATTCAAATAATAGTTGACCATAACTACTATTCCTACCTCGTACTTTGTTGCCCCATGTAACCGCTAGCAAATGAAGTTAATACCGATATAATTGTAGTGACAGAAACAGAATAGAGTTAGGACTTTCTCAGAGAACTTCGTTGAAATAAATACTAGCCAAATAGAAGGGTGATGGGTAATTCATTTGGTCATTCTTCTCCTAGGTTATATTTTAATTCTTATATGAAAGTGAAAAACATGCATAATAAAATCTACGTTAGTTTCAAGAAATATGTCAAGTGGCTTTGTGGTAAGAAACTTCCTTCCCAGCTATATTTTGTTCCAGGTTCAGTCCCTCTGCCTGGTACCTTCTACAATAGCCCTCTGCCTGTTACTTTCTACTATAGCCCTCCGTCTAGTACCTTTCGCTATAGCTTCGGGCTGATCAAAGCTTTGTGACTGGATTTGGTAAGCAGAAACTGCAAGAAGGCCGTCATACATGTGTGTGTGTGTGCGAGGGGGCGTGCGTGTGCGTGCGTGTGTGTGTGCGCGCGTGTGTGTTTCTGCGTTTGTTATGCCCCCATCACCGCAGTCTAATAACTGAAACAAGTAAAGGAGACTATACTGCTTTTGGGAATTTAGTATCTTTGTAGTATGTAATAGCCTAAGATCTTTGGTTTAGAATATGTTGCACAAGAGTAGCAGAAGTGAATACTTTTCTGGAGGTTTAAAGTGAATTAAACATTCTATTGAGTAAATGTCTATTTGCTGTAGAAGTAACCATATGATACTGGATTAAACCTGAAACATTTACTCACGGATAGGTCAGGGAATAAAGACATAGGAATAAAGACAGGGAATAAAGAGATAGGTCAGGGAATAAAGACATAATTTGGATGTCATTCAAAGGGAAGATATGATTTTTGGATCCAGCATTTTACATTCAACACAATCAATGGAAACTGATTGATTTTGGTGAAGTTTTCCTTTCTTCTAAAAGGAATGTAATTTACTGGTTTGAAATTCTGAAATTTTATTAATGCTTTCAAAATGATGTTCAACAGAGGAGTAAATCGAAATAAGCAATCATTGAAGGAAAGACAAGATCTTGATGCGTACATTGTCAATGGAATTTCTGGTTAAACCAATATTTTTAAATGTTGTGAGATGCGAATGTTAAGCTGGCTGATGTATTGGTTAAAGAGTACTTGTTTATGATATTATATAAAGGATATTTGACCTCGTGAGGAATAGAAGAAGCATTACATCTTATAAAGTAAATTCTCTCCTTAATAATTTTCATAATGTGGTTGGGAAAGTTAGTCTTTCAGATTATACTACATTCAGTTGAATATACTGATGAGAAGTTCACGTCTATAATATCTCCTTCATTCTGAATGATCCGTTATTAACAAGTGTGCTGTGGAGAGAGAGAGTTCCTATCTAAATTTCATTTAAGTACTTCAGAATTAATTATCAGTGATTAGAAAATTATTCTAAGGAGACAATGGAGCTAAAACAGATAAAATTAGAAGTTTTGTATAAGAGAAAGTTGATATAGAGACATTAAAAACTACTTATTTCTCATTAAATTCAAAACATTTTCAATTAAATGATACGTTTGTGTTTCTTACAGTTAATCTTCTTCTTCGTTCCATTTTGTGAAATTATATTCCTTGTTGGTGTATCTTTTGTTATTGTTGTTGTTGTTCTTTATTCGGTGTTGTGTGGATGCTGTTTTCCTATCTACCTTCTACATACCCATCTACACTCTCCTGTCATCCCTCCTCATTTTCTCGTTGTCTAATCCTCACCATCATAATTCATTCGCTCTGGCCTACTACTACTACTACTACTACTACTACTACTACTACTACTACTGTTGCTGCTTCTGCTGCTGCTGCTGCTACTACTACTACTACTACTACTACTACTACTAACATAATAATAATAATGATAATCCTTTCTACTAAAGGCACAAGGCCTGAAATTTGGTGGAAGGGATCTAGTCGATTACATCGATCCCAGTGTAATTGACCGAGCCCGAAAAGATGAAAGTCAAAGTCGACTTGCGCGGAATTTGAAATCAGAACGTAGCGACAGACGAAATGCCTATTTCTTTACTACCTAGAAGGGGCTAAACACAGAGAGGACAAACAAGGACAGACAAACGAATTAAGTCGATTACATCGACCCCAGTGCGCAACTGGTACTTAATTTATCGACCCCGAAAGGATGAAAGGCAAAGTTGACTTCGGTGGAATTTGTACTCAGAACGCAGCGGCGGACGAAATACCGCAAAGCATTTTGCCCAGCGTGCTAACGTTTCTGCCAGCTCGTCTCCTTTGTTAGCTCGCCGCCTAGAGTAGAAGGCCGGAAATTTGGGACAGGAGTAAGTCGATTATATCGACGCCAGTCCTCCACTGGTACTTTCACCCCGAAGGCAGCGGTTGTCGTGGTGGAATGGATGGTAGTCGACGTGGGCGGAATTTGAATTCAGAACTTATGGCCGGACGAAATACCGATGAGCATTTTACCCGAATCTGCTAACTCACTGCATTATATAATCCCCCAAAATATTGCAAATATAGCAGAAAATATAGTAGAAAAGGTGAAGTTAAAGAAGTATTCCCCGTAAAGTTCAATATCTTAGAGAAAGTCATTGTCAGCCATGCTGGTATATACACCGACAACATATCAAAAAAATTCCATAGGGCTTATAGAGTACTCTTTCGAAAGTCCGCTAGTTCAGCAAAGCAGTTCATTCTGTTGTTACCACCTACAAAACAGAACAGCATTTTGAATGCAATTCTGGAAATCAGAATACAAAGGAGATACCTCTACCACCTATTTGGTATGTCAGAAATTGCTTAAGCATCGTAAAACAGATCAAAGTGCTTTGACTAGGCTGTCGCAAAGAAACTTATATCAGCTTCCATAAGGGAAGTTACTCTCACGATCAACGAAAGAAAAATTAGAGATGGTATAGATTATATAGTTAGTGTTCTTTATTAAATCACTTACTCGTACAGCTGTACTAAGAACCAAGCCTTTAAAACTACGGTTTAAGTTAAATAACACTTTATTTCAAATAAAATTGCTCAAACACACATATGCATGCATAGGCATCCGCCAGAATGAAATACTGATACCTCCGTAGTTTTAGGGGTATAGATGTAGTTAAGGTGAGAAAGCTTATAGCCATCTCTCATCAAGCACACGTTAGTGCATCCTCTTGTAGCTGTTTGATTGCGACGTTCAGGATGTCGCATATGTAACACCGGGATATCACCAATTGCATAGCTTCATGTACACGGAGGGTACAGAAATAGTTGTTGTGAATTTCCAGTTCCAGCTTTGATACTTAATCTGCTGTGGGCTTTCATGGTCCACTTCTGTGGCTTCTTTATTAGTTAATAAAGAATTATCCAAAATTCTGACTGCCTCCTCTTTTAACAATATACAATATCTGTACACCACTTCACACACACTCTATCTACCTACATACCTACCTACCTACCTACCTACCTACCTACCTACCTACCTACCTACCTACCTACCTACTTACCTACCTACCTACCTACCTACCTACCTACCTACCTACCTATCTATCTATCTATCTATCTATCTATCTATCTATCTATCTATCTATCTATCTATCTATCTAACTATCTACCTATCTATCTGTCCACTTTCACACGCAGTCTGGCTATCAGCCGCTCTCTCACTCACTCTCTCTCTCTCGCTCTCTTTCTCTCTATGTATGTATATATATATATATATGTGTGTGTGTGTGTCTGTGTGTGTATGTGAGTGTGTGTATGTGTGTGTGTGTGTGAGTGTGTGTGTATAAATATATACATACATATATAAATACACATATATGTGTGTGTGTCTATGTGTGTATATATATACATACATTTATATATATATGTATATATATATGTATATATATATACATATATGTATGTGTGTATATATATATGTGTATATATACATGTATATATTTATATATGTATGTATATATATATGTATATATATATATGTATGCGTAGAAATATTTATAATTATATGTAGAAATATATTTATACATATATATATAATATATAATATATTATATATATATATATATATATATATATGCATGTATGTGTATATGCATGTCTATATATATATATATATATATATATATATATATATATATATATATATATATATATGTATATATATATATATACATACATGCATACATACATACATGATTACATATATGTATAAATATATTTCTACATATAATTATAAATATTTCTACGCATACATGCATGCATATGACTCCAGTTAATTTTAATTGGAGAGAAACTGTACTGAAATCATTATAATTCACACGAAAAACCTTGTTAACTTATACACCCTATGGTAAGATGATCGGAAATAATAACATATATTAATCGAAAGCTATGTCTAATTTCGCTATTATTTGTGTGTGTGTATGTGTGTGTGTGTGTGTGTGTGTGTGTGTGTGTGTATTTGTGTTTCTTTGTGTATGCATACATATGGGTGTGTATACTTGTAATACATTTTCTATGTGTCTGCATGCACATGAAGGAAGAATGTATTAATCGGTATCTTTTTATTCACTAACACGTACACGTATACGTACACAGAAAAATACACACACACACACACACACACACACACACGCACACACACACACACACACACACACGTATATATTTACGTCTGTCTGTTTATGTGTGAATGTTGGTTTCAAACCATGGCACAAGGCCTGCAGTTTCGAGGGAAGAAAAAGTTGGTTACATTGATCTAGGGCTCAAATTAATTTATTGATCATCAAAGGATAACAGACAATGTGAACCTTAGCGGAACTTGAACGTAATGACGGACTACATGCTGCAAACCATTTTAACCGGCGCCGTAAGGACTCTACAAGGTCTCC
>NC_042999.1:41905895-41928395 GCF_006345805.1 Octopus sinensis | reverse complement strand
GCAGAGAAAAGGAGAGAGAGAGAAAGGCGGCAATAGACAGTGATTGAGTGGGTAATACGCGATGTTAGTGAAAGATCTGAGGAAATAGTATGAACAATTTGATGATGCAGGAAATGTTCTTACGGATATCTATTTACATGGAAAAATGCGACCATGAAAAGTAATATTCTTAAGATTAAGTACAGGACAAGTTATTACACCTGTAAAAATGTAGGAGAAGCTATTACTTCTAGTAAAGTAAAGAATAAGAAACTTTTTGCTTAAAATATTGCAGCAAATAATGCCAGTTCTTCTACATCTTTTAAATTTATTGTACAAAACTGTTCAGCTAATTTCCAAGTTTGTTGTATTAGTTATTTTTTTCTGTATTTAAGCTAGTAAATAGCCAAATTCTACTTAAATAAGTATAGTGTTATTTGTAAACTATAATAAAATAATTTTTAATATTTAAATTTTAAATTTAGCTTCAATATTTTACGCAAAATGTTTCTTTTTCTTTACTTTACTAGAAGTAATAGCCTGTCCTATACTTTTACATGTGTAATAATTTGTCCTGTACTTTTCCAGGGTTATAATCTTAAAAATATCACTTTTCATGCTTACATTTTCCCATGTAATCCATGATTTTTCCGGGCATTGCTGTTAGAAGGTAATTAATAATTTAAGATTTTACCTTATAAAATAGTGAAAGATAATATTTCAATTTTTCCATGTAAGTGATGATAATATTTCATTTTTTTTCATGTTTAATTTAAATATATGTTGTGATTGAATTATTTGATATTACCCATCCACACCAAATTAATGGCAAAGATTGTTACCTTGTTGTTGGTTGCACCATGGCTCACCAAAAGTTACAAACAAGATCTCAAAACCATCAGTTACCAAGCTCACCTTCAGTAACCAAATTTTGCAATATTAGGAGGTCACAGGAATTCAGTCAACGAAAAAAAATTCCATTGTTTCCGAGATTGGGGGGAACCCCCCACCTCATTTTTTCCGAATTAAAATAAGGGATATGCAGCATATTACGATGTCAGGGTACTTGATTCCACCCCAAAAATCAAATTTTTTGTGTATTTTCTTAGTGAAAATCTTGCGGGTGTTAATATAGAAATTTACAATAATGTTGTTGTTATTTAGCCTCAAATCAACTGATCATCGAAGACAATCCAGCCTTCAGCAAACCGTCTTTTTAGGGATTATCTGGGTCATTACATATAATGGACGTGTGATTTAGGTAGGGGGATACTTTGGTTGCTATTTTTAGCGTGCCGAGAGGCCAGGTAGAGGCTCTTTCATTGGTTCGATTGCGTGATGAGATGTTTTACACATATGTGTAATATGTATATATATCATCGGCAGAAATTAGAGAGTAAGTCAAAAGCTGTGAGTTTCGTGCATTCTGCTTCCGTCTAACAAATCTACTCGCAAGATTTTGGTCGACTCGAGTCTATAGTCGAAGACATTTGTCCAAGGTACCACACAGTAGGACTGAACCCGGAACCATGTGGTTGGGAAGCAAGCTTCTTACCAAATAGTTACTCCTGCGCCTATGATTTAAGAAATAAGTTAAAAATAACGGCGATTACATATTTTCACTTTATTGGAGCAAATTTGGCTTACCTGCATGTAGGGCTATAATAAAATTTTAATGTATTCGACACGTGATAACATGCATGTTAAATAAACCAGGATATTCACATATTAATATCAAAATAAAGTGGAACATCAGCTGAACAAATATGTAAGCAGCTTCTCTAAGAGCACTCTAGGACGTTTGTAACGCGATGCCAAATTGAAATGCGAAACCAGAAGTTGTTAACCTCGTTACGTATTTCTATGTTTTCTTATAACACATATTTATGATAATTTTCTTAAGTCATAAAATCGTTTCCGTTAATTCGAACAATTTAAGCGGTGATAATTTTCGGCCCAGGAGTGATTAAAATAAAAAATGTGTTTCAAGTAAACTAAAAAAAAAAAAAAAAAAAAATTGAAGCATTGAATCCGACCTATGATATAGCCTGTCGATCGTTGTGCCGTCTGCATCATTTTCAAAATCGGCGCAAAGACACGTGAAGACGCTGATGTCAAGAAAAATAAAAATAAAATAATACAAAGAAATGAAATAACGAATAAAGAACAGAAGTCTGCAATTGAAAGAATTTTGCATTGTGTCTGCTTGTTATTGATTTTTTTTTATTGCTGTTCAATAAAAACATGTATGAAATATAATCTGGATCATTGACTAAAATACTAGGCAGTCAATACATGTCATAATTGTATATGAACTGACTAATTTTCACACATTCAGTGTAACTATCTTCTTACGGAGATACTTCTTTGAAATATTACTACTGAAATATAAATCTAATTGTAAAAGTGTATTTTGAGACGGCTAAATAAAATACATTCCTATTTACCATTGAGTACAGTATTATCTGGTACACTTTTGCTATTGTAATATAAATTGAAATAGAAACCAAACAAACCTACTGTTTCCACTCAAGTTCTTTCTCGGATATCAAAAATTGAGTCAGTTACGAGCTTTGCAAAATCCTTTTCGCTTATTTTTTCTCTTTCATTGAGACATCGTGACTCCTGTTATTGCGAGTATATCCGTTAAAAGAAGTATAAAATGGATAGGAAAGAGAGTAATTCTTTAAAAGAAATTATTTCTAATTTCGGCATCATGTTCTATCTAGGGAAGGATGTAGTCGATATAATCGACAGGAATACTTAACTGTTGAACCTTCGAGACCGAATGGCATAAGTAACGCCGGCGGCCCTACAGCTCAGATCTTAGAGTAACGAAGCTAAATGCTACTTAGTATTTTAATTAGGCATTTTCTCGATTATATAATGTCACTAACTTTAATAATAATAATAATAATAATAATAATAATAATAATAATAATAATAATAATAATAACAATCCTTTCTACTGGAAGCACAAGGCCTCAAATTTGTGAGAAGGGGACTAGTCGATTACATTGACCCTAGATTTTCACTGGCACTTTTTTAAAGACAAAGTCGACCTCGGCGGAATTTGAACTCAGAACGTAGCATTTCGCCCGGCGTGCTACCGTTTCTGCCAGCTCGATGCTTGAATAATAATAATAATAATAATAATAATAATAATAATAATAATAATAATAATAATAATAATAATAATAATAATAATAATAATAATAATAATAGATGCCCTGATGCAGTACCAGGCAGTGGCTCTCATGGCTTCTGATCTTAACTGATTGGAAGTGTTATCATGTACATTGTTTTGTCTTGGTATAAAAGATGGGCTACAGCAAATATTCTGCTCAATACCACAGATTTGTTTGTCAGTTGTTTGACCTTAACCAGTTGAGCATGTCCCTTAGTGGCTGACAATATGTGCATCTCTGACCACGAGCAGAAGTAGTGGGGGAGCATCATAGCCATGTGTTGAGAGGGATTCTTTGGGGTGTGAATAATTCACCTCTGGAAACATGGGTGGTTCTTTCAACATCCTTAAGCAGCCCTTATTTAGGGACCTTTTGAGCGGGATGGGCTACTCAACCTGAAGAAAATTCTAACTGGGCCCCACCAGCAAGGTCATGTGCTGTTTATCTTGATATGAGATCACCATGTCGTGCACATATGGTTGTGATGCATGTGCCTGGTGTACCCTTATCAGACGGGTAGTCATGATGGGTATATTGGGCTTCGTATATTTTACCCCAGTATCACTTTGATGGCATGCACTGCTCTCTCACTCAATAATAATAATAATAGTAATAATAATAATAATAATAATAATAATAATAATAATAATAATAATAATATAATAATAATAATAATGATAACAATAATAATAGAAAAAATAACAAAGTACCAGAACCTAACTATTGAATTACAGTGACTGTGGAAAGTGCGGGTAAAATGTATCCCAGTAGTTATAGAGACATTGGGAACTATCCCTAAAGATCTGAACAGATAGATAGAGGAATTAGGCATAAAACCCACTTTAGTACAGCTCCAGAAAGCAATGTTATTAGGGACAGCTAGGATACTTAGGAGGGTTCTTGGCATCTAAGTTTATTTGCTGTAACTCAATAGGAGGTTTTGTGGCATCTAAGGCTACTTGTAGCCCGATGTTAGGATTCATTTCTTTTCCAACAGTCTAATCTGTTGCGTGTATATGAAAATAATAATACTATTAATAATCTGGAAACTTTAGAAGTACTCTACAATCTAGTTGTATTGCAAAAATCGGCATTACTTGGATATCCACGCATATTGCGTAAAGCACTGTCAGTCTTAGGTCCTTGTTGTGACTTGACAAACAGTACAAACGTCCGGTAGACTCAATATTTTCAATCAACAACAACACGATACTGTGCGACGTCTTAAATGATAATAATATTTTTTTTAAAGTTTTGGTACGTTAGCACTTTTGGTGGTAAGGTGTTAGTGAATTACATAGATTTCAGTGCTTCAACAGGTACATATTTTGCCGACTTCAGGAAATTGAACTTACATATTTTTTCGACTGAAACAATTTTGCCGTCACCCAGGTATTTTTGGCTAGAGTGTGTAAGACAATACACTTGGTTGGTACTTTATTTGATCGACTTAGAAAAATGATGAGATGTTTAAGTTGACTTCATCGGCATTTGAACTTTCTATGCTAAGTGCAGGAATAAGTGCAGCGGGCATATTTTCTGACGCTCTGAAGATTCTGTTAATTACTTCTGTTCTATTTTCATAACCAATATCATTTTAAATACAAAACTATTTTAAAGGATATCTTTAAGCTATAATTCTGTAATTGGGGAAGCAAAAACTGAAAGGCGAATTTGGAGACTATTTTCGTTCATTTCTCTATTCTTGATCTTAAAAAAAATTCGACATTAGGCGTAGGAGTGGCTGTGTGGTAAGTAGCTTCTTTACAAACCACATGGTTCCGGGTTCAGTCCCACTGCGTGGCACCTTGGGTAAGGGTCTTCTACTTGTGAGTGGATTTGGTAGACGGAAACTGAAAGAAGCCCGTCGTTTATATGTATATATATATATGAGACCGATAGAATAAGTACTAGGCTTACAAAGAATAAGTCCTGGGGTCGATTTGCTCGACTAAAGGCGGTGCTCCAGCATGGCCACAGTCAAAGTGACTGAAACAAGTAAAAGAGTAAAAGAGTATTATTCTATGAAGGAATGAAATATTATTGAAATAATAAACAGTTGGAATTAACTTTAATAAAGATGAAATTAAGAATATATTACTAGAATTTACTTCAGAGCCACCCATTTTTCTGGTTATTCGGATACTGTCATTTCTGTAACGAATAAACGTTCAGATCAATTGTGGCTGCATGTACCGCTGCAACGCGTTACTCTTCCATCATTGCTGCATTCATCATTTGTCGGTATTTGCTGGGGTCACGCTGGGCATCCTTACGTGTATCCTTACGACCAAAAGGAACCGTCAACTCATCCGGATTCTCAGAGAAGCTAAAACGATACGTAGGATACAACTCGGAAAATTAGTCAAAATGACCAAACAGTCTGAGCTGAGGCTGCCAAGTCATACAAGTAAATGGCTGCAACCCAGTTTCTTAATTTAGTTCTAGGTGAGAGATAAAATCCAATCAATGGTAAATCATAGTTCTGCGAAGCGTTCTGGTACCAAAAGGAGATCAAGCAGCTCCTAAGAAGGCCGGGCAGTGTCTAAGTCTCGCAACTATAAAGCACGACAAGAGACCTGATAACTCGAACGTTTGCCCTTCTGCTCTGATAGTGATAGTGCCAAATACCCTTGTCCCTGCACCGACATATCCAAGTGTGATCAAAACCAAAATTTATTGATTGTTTTCAATATCAATTTTGTCTACTACAAGAGATCCGCCAGTGCTAGAACATATAGGCCCGTGAACACTAATATTTAGAGAGTATTTTTATTTATGCGCCCTTTTCAAGCCTACCCAGGATCGTAGACCCGGTTTCTCGGTTTCTATGACGTATGTGTTCTCCCCCACCCCAGCTAGATGGGACGCCAGTCCATCGCAGCGTTACTCAAAAAACAGGAAGAAATAGTGAGAAAAAGTTGGGGCGAAAGAGTACAACAGGGGTCGCCGCTACCCCCTGCAGGAGCCTCGTAGAGCTTTAGGTGTTTTCGCTCAATAAACACACACGACGCCCGGTCTGGGAATCGAAACCGCGATCCTCCGACCACGGGTCCGCTGCCCTAACCACTGGGCCACTGCGCCTCTATTTAGAGAGTATATTGTGTGGTTAATAAACTGGGACAAGCAGTTCAAATCATCATGCTTGCAAAGGAACAGCAACACACTAGTGTATTCTCTCAACTGAAAATCTTCTAACCTGTTCTTCCTTAATCACAATTCCTACGATCATTTATAATCTATTAAAGGCAAAGATCGAGGGTAAGAACTTCAGTTCATAACCACGTTGAATACGGTTCAGTCTCACTCCACGCCACGACACCTTAGGCAAGTGTATATTATAGATTTGTGTGAGCAAATTCAGTAGAGGCGTACCGTGTGGAAGTCTATAGTGTATATATGTACATGTGTATATGTGTATGTATGTATGTATGTATGTATGTATGTATGTATTTATGTATGTATGTATGTATATATGTATGTATGTATGTATGTATGTATGTATGTATGTATGTATGTTGTGAAGGCGCATGGCTTAGTGGTTAGGGTATACGGCTCGCAATCATAGGGACATGAGTTCGATTCCCGGCGGCGCGTTGTGTCCTTGAGCAAGACACTTTATCTCACGTCGCTCCAGTCCTATCAGTTGGCAAAAATGAGTAGTACCTGTATTTCAAGACGCCAACCTTGTCACACTCTGTGTCACGCTGAATCTCCCTGAGAAGTATGTGACGGGGTGTGCGTATCTGTGGAGTGCTCAGTCACTTGCACGGTAATCTCACTAGCAAGATTTTCCGTTGATCAGATTAACTGGAACCCTCGTCGTCGTAAACGACGGAGGGTCACTTTTTTATGTATGTATGTATATATGTACGTGTGCGCGCGTGTATGTATGCATGTATATATTTACATGTACCTGTTCATCTGTGTGGTTTTTTTGTGTTTACCACTGCTTGACAACAAATGTTAGTTTATTTTCGTCCTCGTAAATTAGCAGTTGCACAGAAGAACAAATACAATAGGTACTAGAATTAAAATAAAAGTAATGGTTTAATCTTTTTCTTTTTTCGAGAAAACTGACAAAGGAGTGCTTCAGCAGGACTACAGGAATGAAACAACAGTGTAAAAAGGAGCTCTTACATGTTCGAGGTCCAGTTAATGCATGAGGTTGACTGAAAGAATATTGAAACGAATACAGTTCTGATGGAGTTAAGGCGGCGAGTTGGCAGAAACGTTAGCACGCCGGGCGAAAATGCTAAGCGGTATTTCGTCTGTCTTCATGTTCTGAGTTCAAATTCCGCCGAGGTCGATTTGCCTTTCATCCTTTCGAGGTCGATAAATTAAGTACCAGTTACGCACTGGGGTCGATGTAAACGACTTAATCCGTGTGCCTGTCCTTGTTTGTCCCCAGTATGTTTAGCCCCTTGTGGGCAGTAAAATAATAGGTATTTCGTCTGTCATTACGTTCTGAGGTTCAAAATCCGCCGAGGTTGACTTTGGCTTTCATCCTTTCGAGGTTGGTTAAATAAGTACCAGTTACGCACTGGGGTGGATGTAATCGACATAATCCCTTTGTCCTTGTTTGTCCCCTCTATGTTTAGCCCCCTGTGGACAATAAAGAAATAAATATATATACATATACACGCACACATCTGTATAGAATCATTTCTGTGTGTTTTTGTGTGTGAGTGTATGTTTAGGTTCACATGTATATGTAATCAGGAAGATTGTTTGTCTATAAATATTTTAGTGAAAAATAAAATACAAACTGTGCGTCAGTAATCGAATAGTAGCGTCTTTCTGTCGATTTTTTCCGAAATTAACCTTCCGTCTTGTGATATCTACGTCTAATACATACGCCTACACAAAGTATTTACGATGAATATTACTTTCTTATTTAAACGTACTGATATTGTTTTCAGTAAAGAATAGCTATGTAGTCAATTGTCTATAAAACGGTGGAATAATCGGATGTTTTTGAATGAAAATCGTCACAGAGACAAAATTAAATACAGTAAGGTATCATGTCCGACATCATTCTGCCACCGTTTTTCTGCCACTGTTACCTCCTTCGTCTTTGGAACGATTGAGATTTAAAGAAAAAGGAATAAAGAAATATCTTCGTCTTACACGCACACAAAAAGGAAAATAATGTAGAAAAGGAATTAAAATAATGGAATAAAACATGTAAGCCGATAGTTGAATCCTTTTAAATCCAAACTAAAATTCATGTGTTCTTTGTTTAATTGCCTACTTAATGCAAAAATCCTTCACTTTCATTCTCATGTCACGTATCCAACATCGGATCTGATAGAATTATTCCAGAAATAAATAAAAGAATAAAGTTTAAATATATATATATATATATATTTATATATATATATATATATGAAAATAAAATGAGTCAAATAACATGAAAACAAGAATGAGGAAGACAAAACTTAATGTAAGGGAGAAATAATGCAACTAAGACAGGAAAAAGAAGCAAAAAGAGGTGGGGAGAGGCGGAGATTTAAAGATAATGAATTTAAAGAGAGAGTGAAAAAGAGGATAAGAAAAAGAGAGAAATTCGAAGAAAAGAAAAATATGACGATACAGATATAAAAAAGAAGAAAACATAATACGTGGAGTGGTTGTTTTAGAGATCGGTGAAGAAATCATTTTTCTTTTCAGAGATTATTAGATTTCACAACTTTAAACTGATAGTATTGTTGCTGTGAGGGTTGTAAATGGCGTGGATAGAAAAGTAAGCCTCCGAGTGTTGGATACAGTCGCTGCGGTTCGATATCCTGTTGCGGAAGAAGAAATATATTTCATAACTACTGGTCTGTTTACCAGACAAAGCGTGAATTCTGGGTATCAATACGGTGTTGCAAAACCTATGCTGATAGGATATTACTCTAACCTTAGTACTATGGAGGAAAAGGAGAAGGAAGATTCTATACAATGTAAAAATCATCTGCAAAAGGACAGATCAAAAAATGTTGTCAGTGACCAAATCGGTTTCGAGCAACGAAAATTTTGACACCGTATTAGAAACAATTAATGTTTAAGTGAAATTACGAGTCTTTTCGTGTGTATTTCTGAATGGTCAACATATGTCCCCTAGGCTGCAATCGCTTTAATTTCAAGTGACGATTTCAGATAAAAACACTTGCCATGTACATCCCCGTAAAACACTTGCCAGGTACATACCTGTAAAAAAAAAGATAAAATTGCCCGTGAAATTACCGGATACTCCTTAAAGACAAAATATCGGGGTGGGGTGGGTACTTAGCAGGTTACTGCTTTCTCTTCCAATCCACTTGTTATTCTGTTCTGTTGAGAATAACATATTATAAGCATGTGATCTGAGATCACCATAGTCAAGGACACACAATACATGAGCTCAAGTCTCTCAATATAGATGTAAGACTGTTCGGTGAGTGATGCGTGGGGATTATGTGATCGAACGTTCTTGCGTTATTTTAAATTGAGTACAAGTTGTCTGAAACACGGAGATGAAATGCAGTGGCTCTGTTATTCCGGGTTAATTCTGAAAGTTTTGATTCTTGAGTTGAGAAAGGTTGCAAAGTTGTCCGAATGTCGTGGATTTCGATCTTCAGAGTAGCAACAATTTTATATTCGCTGGATTTGGGTGAAAATACTGTGCCCGTAGTCTTGTCACGAAGGCCATCTTATAGAGATGAGAGTGATGTCGTAACGTTATTCTTGAACTTTTGCAAATCAACATCAACAGGAAAGATATGAACAGGAAGGCGAATCCAGGGAGCTTGCGTATGGAAAGGAAGGGCTCGATATAATAATTTTGTGAACTGAGAGTGAGTGCTGAGTGCAGGAGAGACGTATGTGTCGGAAATAGATGAATGGGGTGGTACGAACCCAGCTAGCCCCAAGGAGCTGAACCCATTACTAGTGGTTGAAAACGTTGAGAGATTAGACAAAACAACGTGGACATGAAGCTGGTACGTGGCTGTGAGTAATTTTAAACCAGTTAGTTGAGTGGCTTTTTCTGAATGCAGTTTAGGATTTCAATGTGTGTAGCCGCATCACGACTCCAAATGTTAGAACAATACTTTATTTTAAGTATCATATCATGTTTGAAGAGCGTCAATAACTGGTGACGGATGGTAACGTTGGTTGAGACAGCCCTCTTATTAGTATTAGTGGGGCACTCGAATGGTATTTTAAAGGAGTATTTTGAATTTGCGGGAAAAACCAGTCAAAGATGCAAGTGAAAAAGCTTCAGAAATCTGTTGAGTCTGTTCCACCTCTAGTGGGCATGGTTATAAATTCAATGAATGACTAGGTGCAGAGTTCGTATGAAGAAAGGCTCTTCCACAGAGCTGATGAAATTGGCTGCATAATATTCATACATTTGATTAGTGGCTATACAGATAGCAAGTTTGTGAATAGCACAGTCAATTTCTATATACATCTACTCGAAATTAACCCACCATTTTGACATTAAAAAAGACTTATGGAAACCGAAATATATTTTATGAAGCTTTATTCCCACCTTCTGTTTTGTAGTTTATAAATTTGTTCCCCCACACATTTTAATAACGTTATAATTGTAACTATGAATGGGCCCTGGTGGCGGTAATTAAAAGAAATCATTTTTAGTAGTATGATTTCAATTTTCAGTATCATTACAGCGTAGGGTAAAAATGTTTCTTTCAGCTCCGCATATTTAAATCCTGCTGTGTTGAAATTTGCATTTCATCTTTACTGGGCCAATGAAATAAAGTACATGTACAGTAAGATATAATTACCTACTCTACAAGTCTAATTTTTGACCTTGCGTCTATATATTAAACCATTAATATATTGAGAATATGTTGGCAAATGGTAGAAATAATAGGTTGTCTTTAATTGGTGCTGGCCTTCTGACAAGATTTTTTTTAAAAAATCGTTTTTATTTTCGTGGTGAATGTCGGTACCTACTTACGCATTGTTTACATCGCGAATTCAAATTCCACCTGGGTCATTTCCATCTTTCATCTTTTTGAAATCGATAAAATATATTTTAGCCAAGTTCTGCACTTTATCAATTCGGTTGGCTGTTCCTCTCCCCGATATATTTGTGGCCGTGTGCCAAAGTTAGAAGTCACCACTTTTAAGTAGACTGTTGTCACCACTATTGTCATTCTTGTCTCGAGGATAAACGTTTATTGGTTTTCTAAAAATTCTGACTGTACATTTAAAACTGTCTTTTGGAAATTTACCAAACTAGATAGTTTTATCGGCTACTATTACGGTATTATTCAATTACAGTCATACAGTCTTATCTATATATTCGCACCGTAATAACGATTTTCTTTATCATTTTGTACCGAAGTAAACCACTCTTTATAAAATCGTCATATAATATTCTGGTCATATTCATGTTGTTTTATAATAAATGATAATATATTGGTATTATTCATCCGTAAGATTTTCGTGACTCTCATGATTATTAAGCTGTCTTCATTAGCAAAATTCTGAACGGTTCCTTCTCGTAGTATCATCAATAATACATATCTGAATCTTACAAGTAATGGGATCGCCACAGACTCATTGCGATAAGAGCTACACTTTGAATATCATTAATACCATCAGCTTTAGTGTTAGCACGATGTTCTATTTTCTCATGACGTTTTTGTTTAAACAGAAATAGTATGAAGAACATCAAAAATATAGTTACACCAATATCTTGCAATATGTGATGCCGTTCATTATTGTAGGCAGCAGCGTCGGGATATGATTTATGCGTGTTTCATTGGCCTGTTGAAGGGTGCCTTGTATACTCCAGTGGAAACATCAGTGAGTTCTGGCCTGAAGAGGTGTTGATACAAAAGCAGAATGAGACGGAACCTCTGAACTCATACATCCTCGTTGAAGTTTGTAGCAATCTTCGAAGCATACTAACTAGTATACTCTATATATTTCTGATCTAACACATGACATGCATGCTAGATGTAAGAGATTACTGAATGTATAGCAAAATATTAGACTGAGAAAGTGGTAAACAGAAACTGCAACAACAACAACATAGTTTGATATTACAGTAGAAACGAAAACCCAAAGAAATTAGCAATTTCACACCAGGAAGCTTTCGTAGCAATAATGAACAAAGAATGGAAGAAATCAAAGAAATAACAAAAAAAAAAAAAAAAAATCAACAGGAAACATACTTATGAAAAACATTTCATTTTCACAATTCTCATTTATTTCGATACAAACACATTTACATACACGCATACATATACACACATACATATACACGCATTTCTGTGTGTATGTAAGTCTATATGTACATGTATATATGTATATTTGTGTGTATATATATATATATATATATATATATATATATATATATATATATATATATACATACATATACAATAATAATAATAATAATAATAATAATATAATAATAATAATAATAATAATAATAATAATAATAATATTAGGGAGTAGAACTCCAAACTTACAGGGTAAATGATATATATATATATATATATATATATATTATATATATATATATATTATATATATATATATATATATATATATATATATATATATATATATATATATACAACATACATACATAGATAGAGAGAGTGGGAGGGAGAGAGCAGAGGGGTAAAAAGATAATTGATACATAGATAGATAGATAGGTAGGTAGGTAGGTAGGTAGGTAGGTAGGTAGATAGGTAAGTAGGTAGGTAAGTAGGTAGGCATGCAAGTAGGGTAGGTAGGTAGATATAAACATGACATGAGATATACTATCATACGCTTCCTCTTGCTAGAGGTTCTGTTTTCTCACTTAACGTAGGAAGTATTAAGACTTAGACAGCATAACATCCATGAAGATTTTGAAAAATTGACTCAGCTGTTGTGTCGAAGGAAATGCAAACAAATTATGTGCAAAAATACGAATTACACCTGCACATCGTGTCAACGGTGTGTTAAACTTCGTGTTATATTTATGAATAACACACTAATTAGATAATAATGCTACTCATCGGCAGTAAAACTTATGGAGTCATAGTGCAGAAGAAGATTCATCAAGATGAAATAAGAAAATATGAATGTGAAAGGTATGCGTTGGAAATAGATGGTAAATCATCGATGTTAAAATATATAAAGGTGGCGAGCTGGTAGAAACGTTAGCACGCCGGGCGAAATGCTTAGCGGTATTTCGTCTGCCGCTACGTTCTGAGTTCAAATTCAATCGAGGTCGACTTTGCCTTTCATCTTTTCGGGGTCGATTAAATTAAGTACCAGTTACACACTGGGGTCGATATAATCGACTTAACCCGTTCGTCTGTCTTTGTTTGTCACTTCTGTGTTTAGTCCCTTATAGGTAGTAAAGAAATAGGAATTTCGTCAGCCGTTACGTTCTGAGTTCAAATTACGCCGAGGTCGACTTAGCCTTTCATCCTTTCGGGGTCGATAAATTAAGTACCAGTTACGCACTGGGGTCAATGTAATCGGCTTAATCCCTTTGTCCTTGTCTAACCCTCTATGTTTAACCCCTTCTAGGCAATAAAGAAATAAGAAAAGTTAGCATACCGAACATAATGCTTAGCGACATTTCGTCAATATTTACGTTCTGAGTTCAAATTCCGCCGTGGTTGACTTTGACTTTCATCCTTTTGAGGTCGATAAATTAAGTACCAGTTGCGTACTGGGGTCGATCTAATCGACTGCGCCACCTACCCCAAAATTTCGGGCTTTGTGCCTAATCTTTACGTTCTGAGTTCAAATTCCGCCGAGGTTTACATTGCCTTTCATCCTTTTGGGGGTCGATACATTAAGTACCAGTTGCGTACTAGGGTTGATCTAATCGACTGGCCCACCTCTCCCAAAATTTCGGGCTTTGTGCCTAGAGTATAACATTCCCTTTCATCCTTTCTCAGAGTCGAGAAAACAATTGCTCGTTGAAGACCCTGGTCAGTGTAATCGATTACCCAACCCCAGCCAAAAGCAAAAAACAAATTCATACCTTCTGCCTATAATAGAACGGACATATCAATATTAAAATATATTGGGGCTCTACATGAGAAATCGGATGGCAAGGTTGTATAAGATGCAAAACAACCAACTTCATATGTGTCACCTATGGTTGGTAGGGTGTTGACAACACACCTAATTCTAGAAAAATCCATCTACTCAAAATAGGTACTTCAATAGCAAGAAAATAGAAATAACTAGTTTTAGTTGGTTTACAGATTTGCGCTTCAGTATACCTGCAAAAAATAATTCACCTATCATACGCACATATTCATGTCTATTCGAATATATCTTTCATCCATAAATCCTTTACATTAAATGGAGATAATGGTGATTATATGTCCAGTAAATGGAAAAAGATTATTGAAACGCAACTAATCCAGGAACATGTTCCCTCTCATTGAAAGATTATGAAACTATCATGAACTTTGCCAATATCACATTCTCTCCCTTCCTCCTCCTCCTCCTCCTCCTCCCTATCTTTCACTTCTCCTCTATCTCTATGTATCGGCTTACACTTGATAATTGTTGTATATTATCAAATTTTCTAGCGCGCTTTCTTTCGGTGAGCTGGCAAAGTCGTTAGCACGCAGGACAAAGTACTTGTGGCATTTCTTCCGGCTTAACGTTCTAAGTTTCAAATTCAGCCATGTTCGACATTACCTTTTATTTTTTGTGGTCGATAAAATAAGTACCAGCTGAATACTTGGGTCGATGTTATTGACAAGCTGTCTGCTTCAAAATTCCAAGCTTTGAGCTTATAACTGGAAAATGTTCTTGGTTGATGCTAAATCAATCCGATTCTGTCGATGCTTTAAACTGGTTCTCGAGGGATGCTATTCCAATGGAGTTGTGTCTTCTATAAATTCCTTAGAATTATAGAAAAACACAAATAATTATTTCAAATTTTGGCACAAGGCCAGCAATTTCAGGGGAGGGGTAAATCGGTTACATCGATCCGAGTAATCAAATTGTAATTATTTTATCGACTACGAATGGATGAAAGACGAAGTCGACTTCATCAGAATTTGAAGTCAAAATATAATGACTGGCGAAATGCCACTGAGCATTTCACCCGGTGTGCCAACGATTCTGCCAGCTCGCCGCCATGAACAGCGCAGATGTTTAGACACAACACGTAAGGTTTTCATACGTGGCTACATAACGAGGGCAAAATTGAACTAACCTGAAATCAAATTTGTTATCCTGTGTTTACGTGCAGTGGTCATAAACAGTTGCTATATCACCGCCCTTCAAATCATTTGCACATTGAAAAAAAAAATACATTGCAGACAAGGTCTATATTCCTGTCTATCGTTGTTTTTCTCATCAGAAATATTCATTCGGAACAGCAACTTTCAATACCTATGGTTTTTCAAGCCACTTTGTTTCCTCCTCCTCCTCTTCCTCCCCCCTCTCTCTCACTAGCTCTCATTGGTTTGGGATTATACTTCGCGGAGTTAGTCTTTTTGATCTTTTATAGATCTAACCAGGTTGCCGTTTAATTACTCTCCTAATGTTCTTTATATCCAGCTGTTCTCCTTTGATTTCTGTTAACATATTTTGGGACATTCTTTGATACTGTTCTTTTTCTCATCACACTGCATTGAAACTTTGTTTTGCAATATTTCTCCTTTCTAGTACGTATTAGCGAGTACCTCAGCATCACTTCTTTCATTTATCCTGAACGCTCTCTCTCTCTCTCTCATTCTCTCTATTTTCTCTCTCTATCTTTATCACTTTCTCTCTCCCAAACTCTCTCTACCTAGTATTATACATATAAATACACACATAAACACACACATATATATACATATATATATATATATATTTGCATACACACACATATCACGAATGTTATATGATATTATATGAATACATGATCAAATACACATATTAATTTAATCTATATATTGTATAATGTGTATACATATATTATGTATATATGCGTATACTTAAGCATATATATATATATATATATCTATATATATATCTTACGTGTATACATAGATGGTCTGATCAGTAAGTATCCAGACTGTTGCCATTGAAACGAAGCTGAAACATGCAGCATGAACCCGCTTGGCACAGATTGAACTTGAACTCTGCTGTACATGAGCACTAATTTGTAACGTTCTACCTCACATCCTTCGTTTAGTGCAGTGCTTGGAAGGAACGTTTGTACCGCGTGATCATTGCATTGATCATGACAAAGATAGATGAGCAGAGAATTTGCATCAAATTTTGAAAAGGCTTGGCGATTCCAACTCAGAGGCCTATGCAGAGTTTTCAAAAATGTTTAATCATTCACGATACAATCAATGAAATCTTGTGCAACTGAAACTCAAGTGTCCTTTTTGGTCAGATGAAAACAGTTTTGGCACAAACTTGGCAAACACGCATCCCATACACAAATCGTCAGTGATAATGGACTGAACTGAACCGTAATTAATCACCACCTAATCCATATTCCTAAATTCTTCATTCCACCATATTACTATCCATCTCTCTGCCCCATCACTCAGACTCTATCACTACATAACAGACAATCCTTTACCGTTTACACTATTATACCTCTCTCTCACTATCATCCCATTCCTTCTGTGTGACACTCCTTTACTCTTTACCCTATTATCTTTTTAGACTCTAATATCTTTCTCTCTCTGTCACCCTAATCTCCTCACTCCTACTTTCAAGCTCTCTTGACTGACCACTAACTGGTACACGTTCCCTATCTACTTCTCTGTATTATCTCTCTCCTTGTTTTTCTTGTTTACATTTATTTTTCTTTACTTTATTCCTCTCTTCCTGTTTTTTTCTTTTTTCTTATTTTTTCTTCTCTTTTTCACTCTTTTCTTTATTTCTCTCTTTCTGTTTTCGATTTGACTTTACAAATACATCCCCTACTTTTAGATCACTTTAACTAAAACCCACGATTCAATAGCACTATGTACAAACTCTATACTTGGAATGACCAACTTTATATACCATTGGAATTTACAATGACCAATTTTAAATACTATTGGAATTTACTCACAAGGTATTGGAATCTTATATGTATACCATTCTGCCTAAATAAAGGATCTACAAATGCAATATCCCTGCATATCTCACATCTATTTTCATTCCTTCACTTCACTCTCTATTTCCTTTCTTATCTAAATTAACTATTGCTTAACCATTTTCTCACACAGTCTCCGATGAAGGGATATAATAAATATCCTGGAAACAGCTATAAGACCTTCTATTTATAAATGTTCTAAAATCTTCACAGTCATGGTTTTTTTATCTCATTCTGAAAAAAAAAGAATTATGTATATACACACACGCATATATATATATATATATATATATATATATATATATATATATATATATATATATATATATATATATATATATATATATATGTATATATATATATATATATATGAAAGAAGGTTTGAAAATGCAATTCAAAATATGTTTATTGGCTTGACCGGTTTCACTTTTTTAGAAAAAGAATGTCAAAAGTAAAATGTAAAGCTTTGTACAAGCTTTGTTTTGTTAAGAACTGGTTGCCACAAAAGTATTAAAATACATATATACATTCTTTGATAATAATAAGAAAATGTTAAAAACAGCTTGCAAAAATATTTAAGAAAGTATTCAACAAAAAGTATTGGGAGTTCAATAAAAATCATGTTTGTTTGGTTGTATATATATACACAGAAGTCGATATATTTAAGAATTTACAAATAATTGGAGAGGAACCGAACTGTTCTCCTGACATTTTTCACAGAAAAAAAAATGTAAAGCTTTGTAAATTTATATTAATAAATTAATTATGTTAATATACATCTGTATGGTTTTCGAAAACGTTAATTTTGAGGGACGTGAACAGATTGTTAGCTTCCTCGTCGTTATTTAATCGTTTTTACGGAGTGAAAGTGGCTCAGGATCCTATGAGTTAACGTACAGAATGATTCTTAAAGATAGTCACGTGCAGAGTCAGAATCTTCAGGTCGCTTGTCCTTGTACGTCCATAGGTCATGTGGTAGCCGCGTCATTGGTTTAATCCAGTTGATATGCCATCTTACCGTTAAACCAGTAGCTATGGATAGTGAAATCCGCGCCAGGATTTTCGGCTGTTTTAGTCTTGCAGATGTGTCAGGTGGTTGTATTAGCAGCTGTTACCTTATTTAGTTGGAGCCTAGTAGCTTTCTGCTACCGTATCTTTTAAGTGTTCCGGTCATCAGACAGTGAACTTGCTGAGGCAACGTCTTGTTAAAACAGGAACTTCATGACCATCGGTGATTAAATTTTACCAAAATCCAACGTAGGAGCTGTCATGATGTGTTAAATCTGCAAAAAAGAGAAAGATATCATATACCATAATGATGTTTTGCATACCTTCTCCTACCTCTCTTGTAAAGGTATAGTTCGAACCCTTTCGTGATACCCTTAAAGAAAGGACTTTTCAGCACCAATTGTACACACACACACACACACACACATATATATATATATGTATATATATATATATATGTATATATATATATATATATATATATATATATATATATACAAAGAGCAATAAAGATTCAAGTTAATTTAAAAAATTTACTTGAATATGGTACCTAACTTAGATGCACCAAAAAGAACTATCTGATTTAACATACAGTATGTGGGTGATTATAAGCGAGAAAGAAGCAACAAGAATGGATAGGTTTTTAGTACGATCGTTTCATACAAGGACAGGTTTTATTAAAGGTTGCAAAGATTACAGCATATAAACGAGTCCCGTACTCATCAGCTAAAATACATGTAAGTTCTCTAGACATCCTAGTGTTTGAGGCTATACTCATGAAGTAATGTAGATAATTAAACAGATTTCTAAAGTTCATTAAAGTTCCTTAAAGATGATGTATAGTCTTATCACAGAATTTTAAAAAATTTTTGATAGCATCACAGAGAAGGTGACCTAATCCATATGAATTTCCATAGATATGATGAGGGATTATATACTCACAGAATATGGAAATTCATATGGATTAGGTCACCTTCTCTGTGATGCTATCAAAACTTTTTTAAAATTCTGTGATAAGACTATACATCATCTTTAAGGAACTTTAATGAACTTTAGAAATCTGTTTAATTATCTACATTACTTCATGAGTATAGCCTCAAACACTAGGATGTCTAGAGAACTTACATGTATTTTAGCTGATGAGTACGGGACTCGTTTATATGCTGTAATCTTTGCAACTTTTAATAAAACCTGTCCTTGTATGAAACGATCGTACTAAAAACCTATCCATTCTTGTTGCTTCTTTCTCGCGTATATATATATATATATATAAATATATATACATGCATATATGTAGGGAGAGAAAGAGAGAGTGTGTACATAGATAGATAGATAGATATACATTGTTTAAGTACACTACTTTTCAATTTGTCAATTTTCATAACTGTTGCTCATCATAAGACGACGTAATATTTGAATATCATCTGAATACGACTTTGAAATCCGCCTTTCAGAATATCCAGCTGCCTTTTTCACTTGTCAGAAGATTTTGTTTAAGTCCTTGACTTCTTTTATATTTACAAACAAACAACTAGCGGTGTGCTCTGCCTTTACCGTAAAATTTGTTATATAAATGTTATTTATGTAGAGTCAGTTCACTTTTGTACTTGAATTTCAAATAAAGTTACCTATAATTTATGATAGATATTAAAGGCCTTGATTGTATATATATGACAGTTTCAAGTTAAGATTGCGCGAAATATCCATTCGATTGTCAAATCTAACCTCATTAAATTGTGGTATAGCCTGTTCTCGTTTGTGAATTCTTGGTACAAGTAGCACTCTATTGGTAAGTTACTATTCCTGCCAACATAGGTCTTCTCCGACTTTGTATGGCTTTCTAAGCATATAACTCATGCTTCTTGACTAACCACTTCAGACATTTACCGTTAATTCAGGCAACAAAACTACTTCAATTAGTTTAGTCAACCTGCTATGATACTCAGTTTATTTACTTGGTAGGTGATCTTTATGTTAATTCTATAAAATGATATATAGTAATTTGATAACGTGAAAACTTAATGCAATTTTTCATTTCTGTCTGCATTTCACTAACAATTGGCTGAGAAATGAAAAGCTTTTTCAAAGTTGTTATATTACGATGATATATTTGATAATCTTTCAAACATATCAATAACAGACTTTCTAACTATAGTGCAAAGATACTAGGAATCATTATCGTTAAACATAAGTTTTCAAACTATTTTGTGTACGTTTAATATGTATCTAAATACAAGTTTAACTTAACTTCTAAAGCTTTGATTATGCTTATATTGCAGTTGTTGCATGGTTAATATTGAATTCCCGAAATGTGCTTATTAGGTCTTTTCTTATCTAGTTTTTGGACATTAATACGAAACGAAACTACAAGGTTTTCATGCCATGTTACTTGCACATATATTTTTTATTTCATCTTGAATATTTAAAAAAAAATCATATACTCAATTCTGTCAAAATCATCCATTGGCATCTTCCATTGATATCTTTCCATTCGATTGTCAAATCTAACCTGTGGTATAGCCCGTTGTCGTTTGTGAATTCTTGGTACAAGTAGCATTCTATTGGTAACTTACTATTCTCCTTCATCTGTACAAAATTGTGTTCAAACTCAATATATCTTCAGTTATGCATAAAGATATCTAAATTGTTGCTGCTGAAGTTAGCACTTTTCCTACCAAATCTGTACACCCCAATGAAAGAGGAATACCTAGAACTCATCGTTGTTAAAATGATCGAAATTCAACTCCATTAAATGTGCCCCATGCCGTTATTATTCCATTTTGTGTAGCTTTCCTAATGATGCTTTTGATATTATAAAAGATGAGTTGAGCGACCACATAAGTTTCCTCTTTGCAGGTTATAATTATCTGGTCTTGGTTTTGCTATGGTCATTGAAGCTAATGCATGTCTCAGTTAGCTTGACTTTTCATCTTATGGTCTAACTCCCAGAGTAGTGATGATAGTCATTGACCTTGCTATTGACATCATAATAAGTGTATAGCTAACTAATATTGTTTGTTAAGTGTCTAATGTATATATATATATATCTGTTTGTTAATGCAAATTTGTTCTGACATTTTATCTCCCATCTAATCTGTTTCTTTACTACCCACAAGGGACTAAACACAGAGGGGACAAACAAGGACAGACAAAGGGATTAAGTCGATTACATCGACCCCAGTGCGTAACTGGTACTTATTTAATCGACCCCGAAAGGATGAAAGGCAAAGTCGGCCTCGGCGGAATTTGAACTCAGAACGTAGCGCAGATGAAATACAGCTACGCGTTTCGCCCGGCGTGCTAACGGTTCTGCCAGCTCGCCGCCATTTATCTCTCATCTAATCTTCCCGGCCCACTTATTACGGGAAGAGTCCTGTGGACAGAGTATTCAAGCTTTCCCGTGTGAGACAACCGTCTCCAGTTGAATTGGGTAGATCCCCAAACAAAATCAGTCATTCCATGGATGTAATCAAGCTGTCTTGCTTGTGGTCCACGCCTAGGTCACCCGCTGGTTGTCTTTACCCGTAAAACTTATCCCCTTATTCTTTCCTGAGACAAAATGAGTATTTTCAGGAGGTGCATACTTGTTTCGTAGAACTCGAAATAACACAAGGACTTGTGAAAGATTCTGCGGGAGCATGGAATCGATGGATAGCTGTTTCTTCTCTTGAAGCACCTACAGGAATGACCTAGTATGTGTGTTCGGCTAAACGGTGCTAAGTCGAAAGCATTTAAGCAACAAAAAGAAATGACGCCATTGTTTGGTCTATATACATACATATTACATACATACATTCTTACATACATACATGCCTATATATACAACTGACTTAGATACATATATATACACACACATACATATCATATTCTTTTATTTGATTCAGTCATTTGAGTGTGGCCATGCTGGGGCACCGCCTTTAGTCGGGCAAATAGACCTTAGGATTTATTCTTTGTAAGCTGAGTAATATTCTATTCCAATATTCCTTTTGCCGATCCGCTAAGTTACGGAGACGTAAACACACCACCATCGGTTCTCAAGCAATGTTACGGGGACAAACACAGACACACAAACATATACATATATATACATACATACATACATACATACATACATACATACATACATACATACATATATATATTATATATATATATATATATATATACATATATACAGAGGTTATTGTGTATGCATTACTGCAGCTTTTCCTGAGATAAGTGCTTATAATAGCGAGAAATAGAGGTTATGAGAGGTAATGGTAT
>NC_042999.1:41885895-41900895 GCF_006345805.1 Octopus sinensis | reverse complement strand
ATACATTGGTAGGCCATTAAACCAAACTCAATAGTTCGTTCATTTTTTTTTTTTTTAAGTTAAATTAAAATACATGAGCAGCAACAGTTCTCACATTATTATTATTATTATTATATTATTATTATTATTATTATTATTATTATTATTATATTATTATTATTATTATTATATTATTATTATTATTATCATCATTATTATTATTATTCAGGTCACTGCCTGGAATCAAACTCGAAATCTTGGGGTTAGTAGCCCGGGCTCTTAATTACTACACCATATGCCCGTTGAATGTAAATAATGTAAATAATGTAAATCATGTACATTATTCCTCATCTCTTAAACATAGAACTGTACACTTGGTTTGTTTTGAACTTAGATCATTAAAATATATAACTGAATGACACAAATATTTTCTCTGAATGTGCCGACTGTGCAATCTATCATACTTAGTGCACAAATTAATTACAATGCTAATTAAATATTTATGTTCAATTCTTACATGTTCTATGTATATTAAGTCTATGAATATGTAAATTTTATCGTAATTTCATAGTATATTTTTATGTAAGTAATATTTGTCTATAACACACACAAACACACAATGTGCACACACACTTTCCTCACACAAACACGCATAAACGCGCACACATACGCACATACACACACGTATATATACATATATATATAATATATATATATATATATATATATATATACACACACACACACACACATACATATATATATATATATATATATATATATACAGAGAAAGAGAGAGAGAGAGAAGGAGTGGATGGAGAGATCATACGGTTACTCGTTCAGGGAAAATGGCACGGCCGCTTGGAATAAAGTACTTCACGTATAAAAAATTAATTTGAACCTGCACACACATCCAGTCACTTTTGCAGGAGCTCGTGTACACGAAACGCCTATTCCTACAATAACATTACCACAATAATCACATCGCCTAAATCACATTATCGCATCACATAAAACTTCTGTTTCAAACTGCATCTTCTAGAAACATTGCAGCGTGCTTTATGCTGGATTTTATGTTAGCAACATCAGTGAAGGTTTTTTTTCACTGTTTTCTTATATACTGGAGAAAATAAATCTCGTCAAAGAAACAAGCTGGCTGTGAACACAGACCTTTCTCAAGGTCCAAAACGGTCAAATTGCTTCTGCCGTTATCCTTACCAGTTGCTGGAACGATTTTCGTCTCCCTCTGTTAAACATTATTCTTTTTAAACATAGCACGTCCATAAGAGGCATTATCTCTGAACGAATGTCGCAGTAAATATTCCTTTCCACGATGTTTTACATTATATGTGACATATATACATTGCTATGTACACACGCACACACATTCATACACATATACGTATGACAATACATATGTATATATATATATATATATATATATATATATATATATATCACCTTGATCACCTTGATCCCCTTGACCGACTAGTCCATCAAGCGTCCATTTGACCCCGCTGGTCACAGCACGCTGTCCACTCCTCTCTGGATCGCGCCTTTCTCATCCACGTGATCCCAATCGTCCTCCTGAAATCGTAAATCCACCGTCGTGGAGGTCTTCCGGGTTGTCTTTTCCGCTCGTGCGAGTACCACTCGACAACTGCGTGGGTCCACCGATTATCGGTGAGCCCGGCGACGTGTCTAGCCCATCTATAGTTGCTGCGTGTATACTCTGCAATGACATCTCTTACGCCGGACTTCTTTCTGATGATCTCGCTACTGATGTGCTCTCTCAACGAGATACCAAGCATTGACCTTTCCATGGCTCTTTGAGCCGTTACCAGTCTCTGCTCTTCTCTCTTTGTGGTAGCCCATGTTTCACAACCATATAACATTTCAGGTAGAACTGCACTGTTAATGAGGTTGGCGCGGGTGGTCCTGTCCAACCTTCTCTTGAGCACATCCCTTATGCCATTAAACGCCTGGAAGCTGTTTAATATATATATATATATATATATATATATATATATATATATATATATATATATATATATATATATATGCGCATAGATATATGTATATGTGTGGTGTAAATATATTATATATTCACACACACACGCATACATATATATATATATATAATATAAATAATATATATATTATTTATATTATTATATGATTGAACGCCCACGCATCCATTTCCAAGTATATAGGTTTCGAATTTTATTTAGCAAATAAAATAATTTGCTAGGCGAATTTCTCACCAGTCACCGCGCCATAATATTAACATTTAATTTAGTGACAAATAACGCATGCGTGGGGAATTTGAAAAATTGTAATATATAATGATGAGACACGTGCTATTTGTCTCTAAATTATATGTTAATGTTATGGCGCGGTCACTGATGAGAATTTCGCCTAGCAAATTATTTTATTAGCTAAATAAAATTCGAAATCTAGGTATGACTGTAAAAAAATAACATGGTAAAAGTTTTTATTTTTCATTCACTACGAAATTGATCTTAAATGTGGTTTTTGGTCGTTTTGACTGCTTCTTCTAGCGTGTAAAATTACCTGTTAAAGGTAGTTTCTTTTGTGTTTAAATGTACACTATTTTATTTTGCGAATATGTTGTCTATTGACCACTGGTGGTGAAATTTCTAAAATTTCTAAAATATACATATATATATATATATATATATATATATATATATATATTATATATATATATACATATATATATATAATAAATAAAATTAGCGATAAAACCACTATTAGGCAACTCAAACAGTTATTATTATTATTATTATTATTATTATTATTATTATTATTATTATATTATTATTATTATATTATTATTATTATATATATATATAATATATACCATACGCACATACATATATATGGCTATATACATATATGCGAGCGTGTGTGTGTGCATGTGTGTGCGCGCGCGCATGAGGTTTATGATTATATACATATATGCCGGTGTGGTAAAATGTTTGCTTTCGAACCACATGCTTGCGGTTTCAGTTCCACTATGCTTCACCTTGTTCAAGTGTTTTCTTCTATGATCCCAGGTCGACCACAACCTTGTTTTGTGTTCGGTAGAGGGAAAGAGTAAGACACCAGTCGTAAATGTCTTTGTACCTGTATTTGTTTGCCATCACCGATTAGTAACCGATGAAGGTGTGTTTACATCTCTATAACTCAGATGTTCTGCAAAAATTACATGAGGGTGACTGTTCTTTGAACTAAAATTCCGCAAGGCGTTGTCCCAGCATGGCCGCAGTCAAATGATTGCATCAAATAAAAGAAGAAAGGTAAATATTCTTGGTATTGTTTTTTCCTATTTTTATTGTTGTGTGGCTCCGGGATAATCGGCTGCGCAGAACTATGATCAAATACGTTGCAGATTCTGACCATACTGTCTTTTCTTCAGGCATAGTGTACGTAATATGATATTCTTCAACGTGTCCTGCCTATTATTTCGAGGAGAATGTCCTGCTATTTTCTGCAGTTAATGGCGCCGTTAGTTGACTGCAAAACACGCACAGGCTCGCTCACACACTCACACATTCATATACAAACACACACACACACACAACAAGCACATATACACATATTTATATGTGTACATATGTATACATCTGCGTCTATCTATCTATCTATCTATCTATCTATCTATCTATCTATCTATCTATCTATCTATCTATCTATCTATCTATCTTCTATCAGTCTGTGTGTCTGTCTCTCTCTTTCTCCATATACATATATATATATATTTTGATTATATATATATATATATATATACACGTATATATATATATATATATATATATATATATATTTATGTATGTATATGTATGTATGTATATGTATATATATATGCATCTGTATATGTATATATATATATCATATATATATATATATATATATATATATATATATATATATATATATATATATATGTATGTATATTGTGTATATATATATATATATATATATATATATATATGTATGTATATTTGTGTATATATGCATAGGTATTCACATGTATATACTCAGGGAAACATAATACATACACACGCACTCACACACATACACACATATATAAGTGTATGTATATATATATATACGTGTGTTTGTGTCAGTATGTGCATGTATGTAGTGTGCATGCCCACACGCGCACGCACCTAGCTGCATATTTAATATATAAGTATTCTTCACAGTTTTTTACAGAGGATTCATTCCTTTTCATATTGCACTGAATGGTGTTATAGTTTCGTTGCTGGATTTCTATTCGCTAATACCATAATCCTATTTTGCAATGCTCTGTTAAGCCATTTGAGTGCGGTTGCCCAGTGAGGTCATAACACACATTTTAGAAGTTCTCTTTCTCAATCACTATCATTTCAGTAACATCACACATAGCTTTGAGAAATATATGAACGTCACATTTTTTCCGATTTTCCTTTTACTCTAAATCTGATCTGTCAGGCATCCTGTAAATATATGTGCTTGTATGTTTGTGCATCTGAACGCTTCTCTGTATGCTGTGATGTGTGTTCATAAATAATAAATATTGCAGAGGCATGTGTGTTTTACATCTTACTTTCTATCTTTCCCCACTATGAATTTGTGTGCTTGCATATATAATAAATATTGCAGAAGCATGTGTGTTTAGCGTCGCCTTTCCTACTTTGGCCCCTAATATTTGTATGAAAGATTTCCTACAGGGGCTGTTTTAAATCAGCAACATTATAATTTGAAAACAGAAAAGATGTTTCTTTATTTACTCAAGTCCATATGGTTACACAATTACAGCAAAATCGAAATATGATGACTAACATAAAATACTAAAACGATATGGCGAAAAACAAAATATTTATAAATAAACGAAACACTGTTTGTTATAATCTGTAGAATATCCAGTCAACAGACACAGAATTTTGAAGAAAAGAATACATAGAAAAAAATAAAAGACATTAAAAATACAATCATCAATTTTAGTCATGCATTTTTAACAAAATATTAGTGCGCATTTATATACACACAAATATATATATGCATATATAAATGTTTGTATATATGTATGTATGTCTCTCTCTCTATCTCTCTCTCTATATATGTATTTATTTATATTATATATATACATGTATATATATATATATATATTATATATATATAATATATATATTATATATATATATATATATATATTATTATAGAAGAGTTGAAAAACATACAAGTTAATAATTGTAAAAATTGTGTAATTTATTAAGTTAACAAGCTTTACAGACATTTATTGCTTTGTTGTGTCTCTTATAATTAAATTTAAACTGTTTTATGGGTTTTAGCACTAAAATATGCTGAATACTAAATAAAACCTCCATGTTGTTGATAATATGATCATGCGTACGGTTTGTTGAATTCTATTTTATTGGGGTATTTGCTTGGTGATCTTTTAAGCTATTCATCGACCTAGTAAAAATTTATTTTCATTACTTTATATTTTTTTTTATATGAGCTGGTGTGCAGGTAGGTGTCTGCATTGGTACGTGAATAGATGTGGAAATGTTTGTTTCTGTGTGTGTGTGTGAGAGTTTGTAAACGTGTTAGCGAGTATGTATGTGGTTTTAGTTGTTTTGATGTGCTTCAACAATAAAAGTTACTACAACTAATTGTATTTCATTGACCGGACAATGAACCTTGAGATGGAAATTTTAGCTAAAATAACAGAAACAATTAGTTTTTCATAATGAATTCTGTCATTTGAGCAATTTGACTGCAAATTTAAACCACACTATATAAAAAAAATGGCCTCCTCAAAAAAAAATGAAATAAGAAATATCTAAAAATAACGGGTCGAAGTCATAAATCAGTTACTTGATATTACAATAGTCTTATGACATCTAAAGACTGATTAAAGCAAGTGAGTCATAGTTGTCACATGCTAGAATTTATGTTAGGACATTTCCTTTCCAATTCCCTGTTATTGGTTCTGTAGAATATACAAGAACGTAATTTATTACTTTTAGAGACGCAACACCAGCATGCTGAAATTTCTAATGAACGATAGCATCGGTAATAACGTTGGCTCAACAGTGAAAGCAACATATCTAAGAGACGAGTGAGTAAGTAGTATCTAAACTGTTCTTATTCATATGTTCCACCGGCGCTTATAACATTGACGATACTAACGCTCGAAAATCCATTACGTTTAAAGCTTGATTTGTTGTTATGTTTATGTGGTGAAGTGGTAGAGTCGTGCGGGCGTTAGCTAAAACTGTTCACAGTACTTGATTCAGATCTCTGTACTCTGAGTTCATATGACATCAAGGTCAATTTTGCCTTTCGTCGTTTTGGGATCGATTGCAAAGTACGAATCCTCGACTTTAGAATGGCATGACTGTTTGAGCAAAATACCTTGTAAGTATCTATTCTGGCTGTTTGTGTTCTGAAAACAACGCCTGCGACGATACCATTTCGAAGACGTACCAGACAGGAAGGATTAATCTTGCCCTGGACTTTCACATACATATGCTAATACATGGCTAATAGAGCTTTAGGTGTTATGGTGACTGGCTGACCAGCAAAGGCCCTAATGGTTCAGTTGTTTGACTGGACAAAGTCCTGTATACGTATCAAACATAAATAGTGTAAGGTAAATTGCAATAGAACCTCACTTGCAATCAATAAACATAATTTTTTTTTCTCTCTAGTTTCAGCTCAGAGCTGCTGCCATGCTGGAAAAATTCTTTTCTATCTGTTCAGCTAGATAAAACCTTTGTTATTTATTCTATTAATGACTAGCAGTATCGCCCGGCGTTGCTCGGGTTTGTAAGGGAAATAACTATATAAGCATTTTTAGAGATGTAGAGTATAATAGCCATCTCAATATGGCTAACCACAAAGGGGGGTGGTGGTGTTACTGTAGCTTTTTACGTTCTGAGATTTAATAATACATTTTTAGAGAGTTACTTCCCTTATATATGCCAAAAATGCATTAAAAATGGGAAAAATTGATGGTAATCTTTTTTTAAATCGTAGATTCATCGTAGACGCGCGCTAATACCCAGAAAGGCTCGATATGAATCCCGACTATAAGATACCCGGTTTTGGTTAAACTGCACCGCAAAATGTGGGAGTAGTTAGGAATCTAAATCGTAGGAGACAGACACACAACCTTACTTTTATATATAAAGATATCTCAGAACATCACACAATGATCCTGAGTAATACATTATAGAGACACTTTTATATATAAAGATATTCAACTTGTTATTTGAATGAGTTGCAAATAGAAATCCCTGTTAGTACTTTAATTAAAAATTCGTTATCGACAAAAGCTGACTAAAATGGTCAAACAACTGGCGGGAAAACACGTAAGAGATGCAATACGAATATTACCTCTCGGGTTTACACATGACAGATAATAAGGGTGCGTATTACCATTTAATTAGCAGGATATGTAACTTTGTAGTTTTATCCCCCACTGTAAGTGATATGTTTCGATGCTAGAAACAGCAGCTAATCATTCCAAGGGAACGTGAAACAGGCAAGACTTGACAACTAGATTTATTTTCAAGATATACCTCGTCGTTCATTGTTGATAGCATACTGAACAGGAATCGGTATCGTACCTGAAATGAGTTGGGAACCGAACACATAATTGCGTTCCGGTGTTCTCGTATCAAAATTAGAAATCTGATGTTGAATCTGCTACTCTTTATAATCGTCTTCAAAGCTGAAGTGCAAAGTAAAGAAGATTAAGGGTAAGCCCTTCTATCATGCATCTATTATTTCATCAGGACGAATTTAGAGTAAAAAAATTATGGCAATGTGAATTGCAAAACTTATAATATCTATCTATCTATCTATCATCTATCTATCTATCTATCTATCTATCTATCTATCTATCTATCTATCTATCTATCTATCTATCTATCTATCTTTTTTGTCCTCTTTCTTTCCTTTTACGATCCCTTTTGATCGAAAACCAAACCCCCTTTTTTACCCCCAAAAGAAAAGCTCTACCTTGTAATTTGTCCTGTCTGTGTGCAGCCCTGTGTGGCTAATAAAGAAACATATCTATCTATCTATCTATCTATCTATCTATCTATATCTATCTATCTATCTATCTATCTATCTATCTATCTATCTATCTATCTATCTATCTATCTATACGTTGAAAATTGTTTATTGTGAAATATTTTGTGTTTAAAAGTTTGTGCAACAACATCCACTGCAAACTTGATTAATATCTACACAAAATTTTGCCCCTTGTGGGCAAAATTTAAAAGAAAAATTCTCATAGCCTTCGTGGTTTCATTTAGCCATTTTATTTCCAAAATGGCCACTGGTCACCACGAGGCTGAGGTGCAAGTCAAGCGTGACGCAGAGGCAGAAAAACAGGATGCTCTGTTACCTTACGCTGAACCTGACAACTCCGCCACCATCAACATCGACAACAGCAACAAATACAAAACAAAGGTCGCAAGGCCAGCACCGTCAACACCATCAGTGAGTCCACCACCACCACCAACACCGACAACAACACCATGGCAGAATCTGCTACTAAAACTGCTATCCCTACTAAAGACGTCGCCACCAATAACAATACCAACATCACCCGCCACCAAAGACCGTGCCGTCAATGCTACTAATACTACTAACACCACCGCCGTCACCAAGAACGACAATAACAACAACAACAACAACAACAACAACAACGACGACGACGACAACAATTCCCTTCAACCACACTGCTCACTCCATCACCAACAAGTGAAAAAATAACGACGACAAGCAAACGAAATGCCGAAATTTGCGCTAATGCAGGACTAAATTACGCAGGCAATTTTCCACCCCTTGCTAGTTGCATAATCAGCAACCACAAACCTACAACCCACACCCCTGCCATCAACACCAACACCACCGGCAGTAACAACAATAACAAAACACAACAAACTTCGCCGAGGCGATAAAAGAAAAGGTAACAAAAGTTTCGTTTACTACACAACAGATTAAAGATTGCAGAAACCTTTTACAAATCAAAACGGAAAAATACTCTTACACATACCTCAGCACATACTGAATGAGGAGAAAAAAAGACAATTGTATATAAAATCACAAATAAAAAAACAAAAAGTCCAGAAAAGGCAAGCACAGACAAAGTCGAAAAGTGCTTACACCCCATCTGGGATACAAGGATTGTGTGACTTGGGCGAACAAGTTCGCACACGTACAGGGGTTTTTCAGAATGAAGAGTTGGCGAAGAAATTCTCAACGATAACCCTTCATTCTGATGAACTAACGTTGACACCCGAGTTACCTCGGCCAGAAGGTGACGAAAGTCATTATCAGTGGTGTCCCCCAAGTGACTACAACACTGTGGATTACATCCGCCTTAACATCCGAAATGGAGGACATAAACATCCTAGATATCGGTGTTTCGGAAAACAAGGACTGGCTGGGAAAGAGAATAGAGTTCCTCTTCCACATAAGTCAAGAGGACATAAATAAAATCCCCACCCACGTACATCTTGAGGATGGCCGCAAGTTATACGTAGTAGTCGAGGGCAGAAGGCCACGATGCTATACATGTGGCAGTGAGGCACACCTCAAAAAGGAGTGCAAATCTGCCGCAAAATTACAACAACAACAACAGCCACAGGAAAAATCACAAAAGCCAGCATTATTGCCCACACCACAATATGGACAGCTAGTCAAGAAGCTGTATGCGGAAATGCAGGAAAAACAACAAAGAACAAGCCAACCCAACCAAACAACACCAACACCAGCGCCAAGAACAGAATCATCACCACCAACAACAAAATAAACCAATTCCAACACCAAGAATAACAACGAGAAGACAAGCACCAAGGATGTAGGAGAGACAATAACCACACAACAAACCCCCCAGCAACACCCTCCCCGCGCACCACAACAATATCTACAACCGCACAAACACACCCAGACGCCTTACCCTTGCCCCCTGCTGATTCGTCAGACTTTTCATCTAACGATGAAAGTTCGACAGAATGGCAAATAGCCACAGGGGTAAAAGAAAAAGATCAAGAAACCAAACAAGAAATCGCAACCAAAGCAGGGAGATACCTGAACCCTGAAAACTCCATACACAACAAAACAAGCACCAACACCACAAAAACAATGCTATCAGCGATAGACACAAAAGACTCCAAACTAATGGAGTACATCACAGGATACACAAACATTTGTGAAGATGACTTTAAAAATAGCAATCATCCACGCACTACACACCACCAAAACACATCAAAATACTACACATCACACAAACACAACACCACAAACTCAAAGCCCTCTTCCCAAATGCTGTAGGGGGTTTCCAGAAATATCTGTCCCAAAAACTATATAGAAACCTCCTCGAAGACACATCAAAGAACGAGGAAGCCAAACTTTCGACACAAGTAAGTAACTCTCTGTACTTTCATTTGTGTGTTTTTAAAGCACACACCCCAATAGAATCATGGTCAAGATTGGTTGTGTGAATGCGCGTGGCTTGGGGTCTCCTTGGAAACAAGGATACCTCCTAAATGACATCAAGTCACATGATTTGGGAATCATAGCCATAAGTGAGACCAGACTCCACGAGCCACGGGCCCTAAAGTCCATGTTTGGCGGACATTTAACATTTATTTCGCTCCCTGTCTGCCGAGGATGGGCGGTAGTGGCACCGCGGTACTTTTTCACAAGAGCCTGGATCTCGAAGTCAAGACGATATTCGTAGACCCGGAGGGTAGACTGATCGTTCTGGATGTTGACGGCAGCAATGGGTGCGCTTTTCGACTCGTATCAGTCTATACGCACCGCCCTTAACAGGTCGGGCGGATTTCTTTCGACGTCTAGAAGTATTCTTGGGAACGTCTCGTCCTTTACTCTTAGTGGGGATTGGAATGCTACCTTGGACACGCATGTAGACTACGTGGGTAGAGACAGAAACAGAAGGGGATGCAAATGCCTCAGAGACCTGCTCAGACGATTCCAACTGTCTGACAGGTACCGACTCGACCACCCAAATGCACCAACGTGGACATGGAGCAACCGCAGTGGGTCGTCGAGATCGTATCTAGATAGGATACTGTGTAGGACAGTAGACAAGGATAACTTAGGATGTCCACAATTCCACACAGTCAGCTACACGATCACAAATTGGTGACGTGTACGCTAGACTTAGATAGGCACATAGACAGGGTCCTGGGTACTGGAAACTGAACGCATCATTCCCGTCCAGACAAGTTTTCAGAGACCGGATTAGCACACTAGTAAAGAGGGCTTTGACGGGAGCCATCATCAACAACAAATGGTGGTTTGCCCTCAAGAGAGCAGTAAAAGCAGAAGCGATTAGGTACACAGCAAAGCACTAGCCATAGATAGAAATAGAGTAGAGGGTGAGCTAGTTAAGAAGCTAGAAGAGGCAATTAGAAGCGGCATCGCATCCGACGTTTTGGCGGCGATGTTGGCCCTCGACCAACACTTCAACGCCAAACACGAAGGATGTGCTGTCAGAGCTAGGATGCGTGCTCTAAGGAACGAAGGTGTTGGAGCCGCGAGAGAGGCCCGGGTGGCAGAGGCGCAACAGGGCAACAAAGCCACCATTCGGTCACTGGTAGATGAACAGGGCGCGAATTGCTCGAGCCAAGTAAAATGGTGAGGCCTTTCAGCAGCATTTTGCCCGACTGTTCGGGACGAGTGGAGGGCAAGAACGTAGGGTAGACTTCAGTGCCTACCTACATAGCCTGCCACGACTCTCGACAAGAAAGGCAGGGTGCTGCGAAGGTGCCATCACGGCGGCGGAAGTGCAGGAAGCGATGGCAGAATGCTCGAGGGACCAATCACCGGGTTTGGATGGTCTACCCTACGAATTTTACTATTGTATGCCAGACTTGTTTGGAGACGTCTTGGCAGCGGTATACTGCAACTGGCAGCAAAACGGGAGCATACCCGGTTTGTGAGTCGAGGAGCTGTAACTCTGCTGAAGAAAGATCCAAACAAGGGAAACATTATAGATAACTTTAGGCCAATCACTCTGCTCAATGCAGACCTGAAAATTTTGACAAAGGTGTTAGCCAAGAGGTTGGCGCTTGTCATGGAGAAACTGGTCGACAACGCACAAACGTGCGCCGTGCCGGGCGGAGCATCCATGACAACCTCCATCTGATGCGCTACATCATAGACAGGGTAGTTAACGAACCTGGCATGGGTGGGGCCCTGATCAACTTGGATCAATCGAAAGCCTTTGATAGGGTAGACCATCGATACTTGGAGGCAGTCCTGAGAGCGGCTGGTTTCGGTCCCGTCTTCCGCGGCTGGATAGCTGCCTTGTACAGAGGCATCCGCTCGGTAATTCGCGTAAATGGACATCTATCGAGACCCTTCGACATTGCACGTTCGGTCCGTCAGGGATGCCCCCTCTCGGCGCTTCTATACGTATTGACCCTTGAGCCACTACTGCGGAAGCTGGCGACTCTGAGGGGCATCCCGCGAGAATTAGGATGCGGGACGAGCGTGTCTGCATACGCGGACGACGTCACCGTCATAGTGTCAAGCCACGAGCACATCGAGCGGGTCGGCGAGACACTGAAAGACTACGAAGCGTGACAGGAGGAAAAATCAACCGGGAAAAGTCAGTGGGCTTGCGGCTCGGCACCTGAGAAGCA
Organism: Octopus sinensis; assembly: GCF_006345805.1. Classification (NCBI taxonomy): domain Eukaryota; kingdom Metazoa; phylum Mollusca; class Cephalopoda; order Octopoda; family Octopodidae; genus Octopus; species Octopus sinensis. The sequence continues at coordinate 41,888,212 of NC_042999.1, read as the reverse complement.
AGCCCATGCCGTCCACCAGTACCTCCGTCGTGGGACGCTGGACAGACGGCCCGTTGAGTTGCTCGGGTCTGGTTCGGTCCGGACCTCCAAATGGAGAACTGGAACGAGATAACGAGTAGGGTGGTCACTCTCGCCCAGCAATGGGCCGAGAGAAAACTGTCCCTAAAAGTCGGGCGGAGGTGGTGAACGCGTACATCGCGTCCATCATCTACTACCGCCTGACCGTCGTACCTTGTCCCGACCCTACCATCACCAAACTAGAACGCATCCTCTTCCGCTTCTTGTGGAAAGGATGCGTCCCGATGGTCAGGCGATCCATTTGCTGTCAACACCCGTTAAAAGGAGGGCTGGGCATGCCGTGGTTGATGATGCGCAGACACGCGCTGAGACTGCGACATCTCCGGCTCTATGTAGACGACGGTGAACAGGTGTGGTCGCCGTTTGTGAGGCACGCATTCCCGCAACTCGTCTCCATGACCGAACTACAGTCGTGGATCAAAAAGAGGCCGAAGAGGGCGAATGGCACCGCGAGTGTCGCGTTGCTCTCAAGCAACTCTGCCGCCGTCCCGGGTCGACCTTGAGTGACTTCAACACAACCAAAGCATTCTATAGGGGATTAGTGGAGGGGAGGTACGACGACGAGCTCGGGGCAAACCTGGGCGTCGACGAGGAATACCTGACCCGCCTGTTTCAAACGACTTTCGGCCCGGGACCTATGGACAACTTCCAGAGATCCCTGGCCTGGCGGTGCTACCGAGAAGCGCTACCCGTTCGGGATAAGCTCTATAGGCATGGCTCGAGAAACACGGGGCCGACCTGCCCGAGATGCGGGCAGAGCGACGAAACCGCTCTGCACGCAATCGTGCAGTGTCCAGCAATTTCCCACCTGTGGGCTTATGTCGAACGACTGCTGTCACGTGTGGGACGTGTCGGTTTATCAGCCGAGTCTATCGTTAATATCGTCACGCCTCCTTCCTTCAAACGGGAAGGAAAGCTATTTTATCATACTTGTGGCATGGCGAAAGGATGTATCTGGTGGACGCGTCTGAAAGGATTAGAGACAAACACTTTCCTCTCTGGTCAATCTCTCATCAACTTCTTCAAGTATCACTTGAAGAAAAAAGTGAGAGTAGAGAGGCAAGTTTTGTCTAGTGAATGTTTTAAAAAAAAAGATGGGTGAATGTAGCAAGGATGGCACGTATGAATGACGAAGCCACCTTGACTATGATTCTATGAACCGTAAAAATTAATACAGAGAGTTGCTTATTTGCAAAAAAAAAAAAAAAAAAAGAAATATAAAATGTGACTTCATTGACCGAGGTTACCGTGGTCTTTTCCGTAGGCTTTTCTTTCCACGGGTAAACGTCACCTGTCCTCCCCTTTACACTTCATATTGACATTTCTGTGATAACGATCCCTATTGATCAATTTTTTTCCTCTCCCCCTTTTTTTTTAACCCCCCCTTTTTTTTCGTCCTCTTTCTCTCCTTTTACGATCCCTTTTGATCGACTCCCCCCTTTTTTTAAATTTTTTTTAAAATTCTTATTTTATTTTTTTATTTTTTATTTTTTTTATTTTTTAAACCTTCAAAAGAAAAAGCTCTACCTTGTAATTTGTTCTATCTGTGTGCAGCCCTGTGTGGCTAATAAAGAAACATATCTATCTATCTATATGTCCATCTGTCTGTCAGTTAGTCTATCACAATATATATATAGATATGTGGAGGTGCAGTGGCCCAGTGGTTAGGGCAGCGGACTCGCGGTCGTAGGATCGCGGTTTCGATTCCCAGACCGGGTGTTGTGAGTGTTTCTTGAGCGAAAATACCCAAAGTTCCAGGGTGTGGGAGTGGTGATCACGTGATATATATATATATATATATATATATATATATATATATATATACATATATACATACATGCATGCATACATACATACAACATACATACATACATACATACATACATACATACATACATACACAACATACATATATTGTCTGACTAAAGGCGGTACACCAGCATGGTCGTAGTCAAATGACTGAGATAAGTAGAAACGGAACAAAGAAAAAGAAAAAAAGAATATATATATATATATATATATATATATATATATATATATATATATATATAATATATATATATATATATATATACATACATACATACATACATGCATGCATGCATACATACATACATACATACATACATACATACATACATACATACATACACACATACATATATTTGTCTGACTAAAGGCGGTACACCAGCATGGTCGTAGTCAAATGACTGAGATAAGTAGAAACGGAACAAAGAAA
>NC_042999.1:41873395-41880895 GCF_006345805.1 Octopus sinensis | reverse complement strand
TGAGTGCATTTGGCAGACGGAAACTGAAAGAAGCCCGTCGTATATATGTATATGTATATATATATATATATATATATATATGTGTGTGTGTGTGTGTGTGTGTGTATGTGTGTGTGTGTGCGTGTGTGTATGTGTGTCTGTGTGTTTGTGTGTCTGTGTTTGTATCCCCAACATCGCTTGACAACCGATGCCGGTGTGTTTACATCCCTGTAACTTAGCTGTTCGGCAAAAGAGACTGATAGAATAAGTACTAGGCTTACCAAGAATAAACCCTGGTATCGATTTGCTCGACTAAAGGCGGTGCTCCAGCATTGCCGCAGGAAAATGACTGAAACAAGTAAAGAGTAGTCTTAATTTTATCTCGTTGTTTCACTTCGCTACCGAGAGCAGCTCTGTGTGCCTTGGGTATGTGCTGTGGTTTGTTGTGATGCTCTTATTTTCACTGTATTGAAAGTGTTTTACGTAGGATGTGTACAGTACTTTGTAGTGCTATTTTCTGTATGTCATATACGCGTTTTCTGTATGTTCTATATGTGTTTTTGTTATGTACTTGTCTGAATACTTTTATTATTGTTATTATAGACGTCGCGAGTATCGTGAGGTTGTTGATTGAAGATATTGTCTACCGGGGGTTTGTACTGTTTGTCAATTCTCAAGAAAGACTTCAGACAGACAGTACTTCACGCAATATGCGTGCAGTTCCAAGTAACGCCGACTTTTAGAATACACCTAGATTGTTGGGTATTTCTAGTTTTCAGATGTTCTTTTCAGATTGGGTGGCATTGAAGTAAATGCTTATTATTATTATTATTATTATTATTCAGTAGTTTTATTTTTATAGCGTGCTTTCACTTCACTACCGAGCGCAGCTCTGTGTGCCTTGGGTATGTGCTGTGATTTGTTGTGATGCTCTGATGGTTATTGTATGGAAAGTGTTCTGCGTAGGATGTGTGCAGTGCCTAGTAGTGCAATTTTCTGTATGTTATATGTGTTTGTAAGTCCTGGTGTTTTTGTTATGTATTTGTCTGAATATTTTTTATCATGCCTAATGCACCTACTATGATAGGAATTGTTTCTGTTTTCAGGTTCCACATTCTAGTTACCTCTATTTCCAGGTCTTTGTATTTTGAGAGTTTCTCCATTTCTTTTAGAGGCACGTTGTCATCTGCCGGTATTGATACATCAATTAGAAAGCATTTTTTTTCTTCATGATCTCTGACAACTATATCTGGTCTGTTGGCCTTAATTTCTCTATCTGTGTGTATCGGCATATCCCAGAGTATGGTTGCTTTCTCGTTTTCTGTGACCTTTTCTGGTGTGTGCCTATACCATCTTTTTTCTGTTGTTATTCCATAATGTTGGCATAACTTCCAATTTTATTATTATTATTATTATTATTATTATTATTATTATTATTATTATTATTATTATTATTATTATTATTATTATCATTATTATTATTATTATTATTATTATTATTATTATTATTGTTGTTGTTGTTGTTGTTGTTATTATTATTATTATCATTATTGTTATTGTTGTTGTTGTTGTTGTTGTTATTATTATTATTATTATCATTATTATTATTATTAATTTTATTATTATTATTGTTATTATTAATTTTATTATTATTATTATTCTGTTTGACTTTTGCTTTATATTTGTACAAGTTGGCTCCAAATCTCACCCAGAGACCTTAAGAGACAACAGGGTTGGAAGTTCATGTTGTTGTTATGCCTAGTGTGCCATATATTTGGGGGGTGGGGATGTTGTACTAATGAATGTCTAAAAAAAAAAAATTATGTTGTTTTTAAACCTTGAGATTACAAGAGAGTATTTTGCGTAGGATATGAGCAGTTCCCATGAGCACTATCTTTTGAACTTCTGCTGCCATTTTTGGGTTTCCTGGTATCTGAGTTAGGTAGCTATCAGCCCCTTTTGCTATCATTCCCAGGGCACCTATGACAACAGGTATTGTTTTAGTCTTCAACTTCCACATTTTGCTGATTTCTATTTCAAGATCTTTATATTTGCTCAGTTTTTGGTAGGTCTTGACAGATACGTTTATATCGATTGGGACAGTCATATCAATGAGGAGGCATGTTCTTTGTTTGAAGTCTTTCAATATGATGTCTGGCCTATTTGCATCTATCTTCCTGTCAGTTTGAATGGTGAAGTTCCAGAGGAGTGAGATGTGGTCATTTTCAAGCACTGGGGGTTTTGTGTTCCCACCAGTTTTTTTCATGGGGCAAATCCAGGTTTTTACAGATTACCCAGTGAATATATTGTGCAGCTCTATCATGCCTGTTGAGATACTCTGTAGGCGCTAGAAGACTGCACTTGGAGACCACATGGTCAATGGTTTCATTTTGTTGCTTGCATACACGACACGTTGGACTGCTTCTGATCTTTAATATGTTGGCCTGGTAGTTTCTTGTTGGTAGGCATTGATCTTGAGCTGCTATGATAAACCCCTCTGTTTCAGATTTTAAGCCAGAGGCCATTAGCCATTGATGGGTCAGGGCTTTGTCGATATCTGCATTATTCGCTCTCTTTGGGTATTTGCAATAGAGAGGTTTTTCTTGCCATTTATTATTCAGAATATCTAAGGCCGCAGTTTTGGCACGGTTTTTCATGCGCCTAGCTTTTTCTGTGCTTGTTTCTTGTATATCTATCTCTAATTCCGAAATTGGTTGTATTCGGAATTCACTTAGATATTCCTTTGCCTGTTTTGTGACTGAGTATGATGCTTTCTTGTTTTCATGTTTTGAGACAAGTTTTAACATCCAGTCCTCAGACTTTTTCAGGTAGGTGTCTAGGCCAATTGTAGCAATCTTCATTGTTATTGCCAGTTGCAAAAGACCACGGCCTCCCTCTTTTCTTGGCAGATAGAGTCGTTCTGTATCTGCCTTAGGGTGGTGCATTCTATGCATTGTTAACAGTTTCCTTATTTTTCTGTCGAGCTGACATATTTCAGTAATTGACCAGTTAACAATATTGAAACTGTAAGTCACGACTGGTATAGCTAATGCATTGATTGCTTCGATCCTGTTTCTTGCATTCAGCTCTGTCTTGAGTATTGCTCTCACTCTTCGATAGCATTCTCTCCTGATCCTTTCCTTCATCTCTGAATGCCTTATTCCGTTCCCTTCAATTACCCCTAGGTACTTGTAGCTCTCTGCTGGGTCTAGTTCTTTTATGACATTCTGTTGGTCAAGGTTAACGTTAGATGTTTCTGTCATTTTTCCTTTGATAAAGGTAGCCTTTGCACATTTATCGAGGCCGAATTGCATTCTGATGTCGTCACTGAATTTTTGACTATCGCTAGTAAGCCCTTGAGTTGTTGATCATTTTTTGCAAAAAGCTTTAAATCATCCATGTAAACGAGATGATTTATATTTTTATCAAACATTTTATACCCGTACTGCGCGTCATTGAGCAGCTTTGAGAGAGGTATTAAGGATAAACAAAAGAGGAGTGGTGACAGTGAGTCACCCTGGAAAATGCCACACGAGATTTTTACATCACCAGCATTTAGGGATTCACTGTCACTGTTCAGAGTTAGTGTGGTTCTCCATGATCTCATACTTACAGTCAAGAAGTTTCGCAGAGTTGGTGCTATCTTATACATTTCAAGGCATTTCCTAATCCAGCTATGTGGTAGGCTATCAAAGCCTTTTTATAGTCTATCCAGGCTATTGATAAGTTTTTGTGTCGTTTGTGACAATCTTCTAAGATCATCTTATTGATGAGTAGTTGGTCTTTACAGCCGTAGGATCCACGTTTACATCCTTTCTGTTCATTAGGGAATATGCTGCTGTCTGTTAAAAAACTATAAGTATATTCCGTCAGGACAGATGTTAGTGTTTTGTACATAGTTGTTAAGCAGGTTATGGGTCTATAGTTTTTTGGTTCATTTGTTTCTTCACTTTTTGGAAGCAGGAATGTTAACCCATTAACTAGCCAAGGAGGCATCCTACTAGGGTGTTGCAAAACATCATTGTACAGTTCTGTTAGCAGTTCATGGCTCTCTGGGAAGGCATTCAGCCAGAAGTTAGGAATTTTATCCTTTCCTGGGGACTTCCATTTGCTTGACCTCCTGAGAGCAGATCTTATATCTTCTACCTTGACACCCTCCCACTTTTGCTCTTCTAAGGGGTCAGTTCTGTAGATATTCTGTCAATCCAGGGGGCCTTTTCGTTGTGTTGTTTTTCTTCTGCCCAGATTTTATTCCAAAATCTCTGCACTTCTTCTTTTGATGGTACAGACCCTGCAGTAAACGCTGTTTTTCCTATCTTCCTGTAAAAATTCTTGGTGTTATTTTTGAACATGTTGTTGTCCTTGAAAAATCTAACACGCTTTTCATACCTCGCTATGCGGGCAGCTTTGGCAGATACCTTTTGTTTGATGGTTTCTATGGTGGCATCAATATCAAGTATAGTTTTCATAGTATTTGAGTTGTTCCAACTAGTGCTGTTTTCTGCAAGGGTTCCACCCTTATTGCAGCCTCTATTTGCCCCATGTACTTCTCAAGATTTTTATCAATCTGTCATATCTACCGACTTTTCTTTCTCCGTTATCGCTTACCTTGTCAGCTGGGCATGCTTTATCTATGATCCAGCATAGGGAAGCGTTCCATTGGTAAGGCAGTGAGTCTGTTGCCAGCATCCTCTGAATGGCAGATTAGGTATGTTGTGGCTCTTAATGCGCAGACACGCTCTTAAGTTACGCCACCTGCAACGATTTCTGGATGGTGAGCTTGTATAGGCTTCGTTTGTGAAGCTCGTCTTTCCGCACCTCGTCTCCTTGGTGGAGCTGCAGTCTTGGGTAGAGAAAAGACCGAGACTGAGCACCTGGTACCTAGAATGTCATCAGGTGCTCACAGCGCTATACAAATCGGGTAATGAGATCGGTATATGTTCCGCTTTAGAAATTTATAGAGGATGAGTGGCGGGGGAAGTGCGACGACGTTCTTGTGCAGATTCTGGGTGGTGACGAAAACGAAGTTATAATGGATAGTTTGCAGATGTCCTTGGCCTGGCAATGGGACAGTGGCGGGGGGACTCTACTCGTTCGAGAAAACTCTACAGGCATGGATGGGCTTGTCCATGGTGCGCGTAGAGTGACGAAACCGTTCTGCACGCACCCTTTCAGTATCCAAGCATTGTTGATTTTGGGGTTATGTCGAACAGTTGCTGTCACGTATAGAACGGATTCGTTTATCGTCCGAGTCTGTAGAGATGATTGCCCCGCCGCCCTCCTCCAGTCGGGCAGGCAAGGCAGTTTTCCTTTGTCTGGTAGCTGTGGTGAAAGAGGTTGTTTGGTGGACAGGGCTGAAAGGCATGAGGACAGATACATTCCTCTTTGGAAGAGCTCTCACTGACTTCTTCAAGTTTCACTTGAAAAGGAAATTGGGAGTGGAGAAGGAAGTGCTGTCCTCGAATGAGTTTATTGGAAGGTGGGTGAAAGTTGCGAAAATGACAAGAGTGGATAATACCTCTCTAAGTATGGGCCTATGAGTGGGAGAGAAGGAATTGGAGAGGGGCACTTGTGCTTGGTGTTCAGTGAAATTTCGGACAACGGGGTTCCTGGATTATCTCTAAAGGTCATTCTGTATCTGGAGAGCTATATGTCAATCATCCTCTCCCCTTTTCTTTAAACCTATGTATAAGTCCTTACTTTTCATTGTATACTGTGTATACGTCCTTTTTTTCTAATAATCATTTTATCCTTTCATTATGTGTAAACCCCAAGTGTTTCTGTGTGTCTTTGTATTGTTCCCCTCATCCTTCGCTTGATGACAAATACATGAAATTATTATTATTATTATTATTATTATTATTATTATTATTATTATTATTATTATTATTATTATTATTATTATTATTATTATTTGTTTGGCTTTTGCTTTGCAATTCTACAAGTTGACTCCAAGTCTCACCCAGAAACCAGAAGAGACGAGCTAGAAGCTCAAGTTATCATTATTATTATTATTATTGTTATTGTTGTTGTTGTTGTTGTTGTTGTTGCTGTTGCTGTTGTTATTGTTGTTGTTGCTGTTCTTCTGCGAGAAAACAGTGCATGCTATCAAAGTGACACAGGGCTAAAATATGCGAAGCCCAGTATACCCATAATGACTACCCGTTTGATAAGAGTGCAACAGGCACATACATCGCAACAATATGTGCGCAACATCGTGATCTCATATCAAGATAATCAGTGCATGACCTTGCAGGTGGGGCCCATTTAGAATTTTCTTCAGGTCGAGTAGCCCATCCCGCTCAAAAGTTCCCTGAATAAGGGATGTTTAAGGGAAGTTTAGGAGATGTTTAAGGGATGTTTAACATGAGCGAAACACCCTTGTTTCCACAGGTGAATTATCAAAGCCCCAAATAGTTTTTCTCATCACATGGCTAGGATGTTCCCCCACTACTTATGCTCGTGATCAGAGAAGCACATATCGTCAGGCATTAAGGGGCATCCTCAACTGGTTATGGTCAAACAACTGACAAGCAAATCTGTGGCATTGAGCAGAATATTTGCTGTAGCTCATCTTTCATACCAAAATAAAAACAAAATTACATGATAACACTTCCAGTCAGTTAAGATGAGAAGCCATGAGATCCACTGCCTGGTACTGCATCATCGTCATCATCATCATCATCATCATCATCATCATCATCATTGTTTTTCTGTTATCATTTGTCTTTACTTTCAACATTCGTTACAGATTCTTGTTCTCTCCAAGCTCCCATATTCCACATTATAAACTTATAGACACACGGCCTTCCAAACCGCCATATGAACTTAAAAGAAGGCAAAATAGATATATCGATAAATGTACATCATTAAATTCAAGTAAATGATCTGATTTCAAATATCACTGAGTATTGATCTTTTCGCTTCTATTCAAGTTTGTACATTAGATATACATGTTACAAGATTGACGGACTTCTTTTCCTTTACTTAACGCTTGCGTGTTTCTTTCAACCATCAATGTTTCATTCTTATATACTCGCGATATGCTCATTTCTTGTTTAGGTCAATAGACTGCAGTCATCTTGAGTTATCTATCACTTTCATGGATTTAGTTGAGCGAATCGATACCAGTACGTAAGTTTCGTCTGGTACTTGTTCTCTGGGGATTTTTTGCCGATCTGTAACGTTACGAACACGTAAGCCTACCAACACCAATTGGTGAGCTACGGGAGTGACAAATGCAATCGCACACGCACACATATACATAGATACATACGCACATGCACGCACGCATACAGATACGCGCACACACACATGTACGCGAGTCAATATTTAAGTGTTGGTTATGTTCCTAGTAGTACGTCGGTAAAGTACGTTCACTGCCTATGGCTACCTGGCGTCACTCACGGTAATTACACAACTGTAGCTGGATCTTATTACATCAACTGACCAGATGCTTCTACACCGAAGGATGCACCAAAACTAAGTGTATAGTTTCTCACCCACAAAGGTTCGATACAG
>NC_042999.1:41863395-41868395 GCF_006345805.1 Octopus sinensis | reverse complement strand
GATAACAATAAAAGTGGCTTCATCAATCGCGATCGATGGCTCTACCAGTTTCGATTATAGATTGCCCGCACGATATATCTGCGATGCCCTCGGCTCGGGTCAGAATATATAAACTGTCTGCATCTTTCTTCTCCAGTACGAATTACAACATGATAAATTGCTGGTATCTAAGCCGACCTGTCCTTGCCAAACTTCATGAAGAAAGAAAAATTATTTAGTCGGGGGAAATTAGTCATCAAAATAGCATTTTATTCGCTATAGATCTAGCTGTATGACATCAAATCGGAAAGTACTTTCATGTATATTATTTTTTTTCTTTAAACTGTTTTACTTTATGTTTTATGCACAGGCCATACTGAAAGCTTTTAGAGAATGTGTCAGAAATTGAACAAAATAATGAAAATAAAGAGAATGTGGATAAAAGTTTTTATTATTTCATTTCTTTCTTTCTTTCTTTCTTTTTACATTCTGTTTGAGAAAATTACTTAGAGTCTTGTAGCTGCTCGGAAATGACAGGAACAATTTTTCATTGAGATGTATATAGGAAATAAAAAGATCATGCAACCAGCGAACTACAGGAGGTCAGACTGGGAAAGATTAGACTGCAGAGAACATTTTGGTATTTAGAATAGCACAGAGATTGAAACTTGCTTTTAGGAAAAGATACTATTATAGTAGCCATTTGATCTCCATGGCAATGGTGGTTTCACGTTCATTTATAAATTCCTATCATTGGTTCTAAACGTAATGGTCTACGCTGGTGGCAGAACTGGTTAGAAAGAACGGCAAAATTTCATTTTTTCATTTAAATTCCACACTACGATCTTAAAGAGAAATGAAAGAGAAGTTCAATAGCTTAGTATCGGATACAACGCGTGAAGTCGCGTGGCTGCATGGATAGTGTTGAACTCGCGATTCCTTGGTCACGGGTTCGATTTTCTAGCCGGGTTACCTCTTGTGTATTTCGGCAAGGCACTTCGTTTTATGTTGTACCAATCCGCACAGCAGGAAAGTAGTTCCCGAGGCAGTTGTTGGGTTTATCCTCCAACAGGAGGGCATCCCTTTCGGAAGTCGAAACGAGATTTATACATATAGTCGCATAAAAAACATCAGAAGCACAAATATGCTGCGACTACAAATATACATACATATATATATATATATGTACACACACATACAGACGCACAAACACACGCACGCACCTGTATATACGCTTATGGGCATGAGTGTCTACGTGGTAAGAAGTTTAATTCTCAACCATACGGTTCCAGTTTCAGTCCCACTGCATGGCATCTTATACAAGTGTTTTTTTATTATAGTATCGAGCTTACAAAAGCCTTGTCAATAGATTTGGTAGTCGGAAACTAAAAGATGCCTGTCGTATGTATTTTTTATATATTTTTATAAATTTTTATAATTACTATTTTATTACTTTCATTTTTAATTTCCATTTTATTTTTTAATTTTTATTTTCCTTTTTAATCGATATTTTAATTATTTTATATACTTCAGTTTATTATTATTATGTTTAAATAATTAAATGATTATTATATTTAAATAAAATATTAACGTACACAGATATAAATAACTGTAAATATTTTCATCTGCTTAATATATTGTAGTATCTCAAATGATTCACATGTAAATTCCGTAATGTCCTTTTTGCCCTGAAGATATTTCACTCAAAATCTTAGAAAGTGCAAAATCATTTTATTATATATTATCTGTATTTTGTAATTTGTAGTGTATGTAAATTGAAACAATTGTAGGCAATGTTAATCACAAATTAATTTATATCCATTATATCTCTCCATTTTCTTATTTCACTAATATTTGATATTTGTATAATATATTCATTGAAGAATTATATCTTCAAAATGTATTAAACCAGTGTAACTTGGATAAAACTATCCCTATAAGAGGTTCATATATCCTCATAATGATTATATATATATATGAGCAATAATTATGATGATAGAGAATATGGAGATTGGTACATCCTCAAAATTTATATCCTTTTATCTCACATTTCATACACCATATTTCCTATGGTTAGGACGACCTCACGTGTTTCGATTGCACGGAGTATGGGCATTTGCACATGTAACCTAGCATAATATTCTGTGCAACTTTGTTCAGGGTCCTTCAACTAGCTATGTTTGAAGTCAACCAATGGTTAGGGTTCAGGTGGAAGTGAGGGTTAGTTGTTTTGAATCTGAAATCTTATGTGTGTGTAAGCTCGTGTTGTGGATCTCGGTTTCACACCAGTTGCTAAGCTGAAGTCTGGATTCTATTTAATTAAGAAGTTTGTACCTCTTTTGATAGGCTTCTTTGTTTATTGTAGTAGATGGGAACTTAATAACCTTACTTTGAAGTATAGTTCTTGTAATGTATTTTATTTTAGGGTGGTACAGTTCTATGTACGGTTCTTAGTTATTCAGATATTTTTGTGGTTGAAGTATTTATGCTGGGTAGTAGAAAAGATAAAAAATAGATACTAGGTTTGTTACGAAAATGCCATATATTTGGGGAGTTTAGGACATGCGCTTATATCCTTCTTTTCTAACCTATATGTGGGTGGGATATTGAGTTATCTAGAACGATTGTTAAATTTCTTAAATGCTTTGCTGTTTGCGTAAGCATCTTAAGGCCTGTTCCACTCTGCTGCTGAGCAATTTATACCTCGATGAAAAGATTTGGTATATTTCTTCTTTACATGACTGACATCCACTTCCTCCTCCTTGATGCGGTTTAGCTTAACTAATTATCTCCCACTCCGGAGTAAGCTATAGTTCCTATGTTTAAGGGCCAGATTAGTTTGCTTAAGCCCGTGCTGTTTATTTTATTTCTGTCTCTAAATGAATTTAAACAGTAGCTAGTCTTTTAAAATTTAGCGAGTTCGTCCTTATGTAGAAGCATGTTCTTTCCTCAGAAGTGATTTTACATCAATATACAAGTTTCTTCGTTGAACATCTAGAGTTTAAGGGACATACTTCATTCCTAGCAAAAATTAGAGAGACCTAATTCCGTTCCTCTTATCCATTGTTCTATAGTTCCTGCTATATGTCTCTTCTGCCCTCGTTCCTATTTATCTACTATTTTCCCTAAACTCAATATCCATAGGTGTTTGTGAGCTGCTATTTCTAGCACCCTGAGTGTGGAGGTATAGGCTTGTGGTGAAGTGTTTTTTTCCCTCGATTGCTGGTCCTTACTTTAAAACCGTCCCCCAATACAATCTGTGATATGTTGATATTAGTGTTCCAGTCACTTCTGCTATTAACTATTTCTGTTCTTTCAGCCAGTTTAGCATTACCAATATTCTTGTTTATAGGTTCATTTTTTTAATGTCTAGTCTACTATTTTCATCTGAGCTGCACAGAATATCACGCCAGGTTGCATGTGCAACTATCCGTACTCCGTGCAGTCGAAACACGTATAGGTTGTCATAACCATAAAAAATATGCTGCATGAAATGTAAATTAAAAGAAAATAAATTTTAAGGATGTAGCAATCACAAAATTCTCTATCATTATAAATTATTGCTATTACACACTCTGGATAATATTACCATCCAGTGAAGCGAACATGGAATTACCTGTTGGAGACGTTTACAGCGTGAGTGGCAACTCATAATAGTCATAGACGTTAAATACTAATCGATGCTGTTAGCCCTAACCTATTTCTTTATTACCCACAAGGGGCTAAACACAGAGGGGACAAACAAGGACAGACATAGGTATTAAGTCGATTACATCGACCCCAGTGCGTAACTGGTGCTTAATTTATCGACCTCGAAAGGATGAAAGGCAAAGTCGACCTCGGCGGAATTTGAACTCACAACGTAACGGCAGACGAAATACGGCTACGCATTTCGCCCGGCGTGCTAACGTTTCTGCCAGCTCGCCGCCTATCGATGTTGTTAGCCCTAACCTGGCAGGCAGTGGCTCTCTTAACTGATCGTAACTGATACAGTACCAGGCAGTGGATCTTAACTGATTGGAAGTGTTATCATGTACATTTTTTTTCTTAGTATAAAAGATGGGCTACAGTAAATAGTCTGCTCAATACCACAGATTTGCTTGTCAGTTGTTTGACCTTAACCAGTTGAGCATGTCCCTTAGTGGCTGATTATATGTGCATCTCTGATCACGAGCAGAAGTAGTGGGGGAGCATCATAGCCATGTGTTGAGAGGAATTCTTTGGGGGTTTGGATAATTAACCTCTGAAAACATGGGTATTTTGTTCAACATCCTTAAATATCCCTTATTCAGAGACCGTTTGAGTGGGATGGGTTACTCGACCAGAAGAAAATACTTATTGGGCCCCACCTGCAAGGTCGTGTGCTGTTTATCTTGATATGAGATCACCATGCCACGCACATATGGTTGTGATGCATGTGCCTAGTGTACCCTTATCAGACGGGTAGTCATGATGGGTATACAGGGCTTCGAATATTTTACTCCAGTGTCACTTTGATGGCATGCACTGCTCTCTCACTCATAGTAATAATAATCATAATAATAATAATAATAATAATAATAATAATAATCTATTTATTTTATTTATTTCAAATTATCTAGTTTCAGCTCACGAGCTGTGGCCATGCTGGGGCACCGCCATAATAATAATAATAATATAATAATAATAATGATAATAATCATAATAATAATAATAATAATAATAATAATAATAATAATATTAATAATAATAATAATAATAATAATCCATGGATGAAATTTATAATTCTTTTAATGCATCGCAACGCGCGTTTCCACAGATCACATGTCTCTTCAAATCGTACTCTGTATTCCCTGGATGATTAAGTTACTGTCCATAGTATCTTTGGGCGAGGAGATGAACGCATGAATATGATCTAGCTGATGTCCATGAATACTACAGAATATACTGTAATCAACCCAGGAATACGGACAATCATCTTAAGAAACATGCACACCGTGCAAACGACGATTTAAAATATATATAAATTCCATTCATGGATT
>NC_042999.1:41830895-41858395 GCF_006345805.1 Octopus sinensis | reverse complement strand
TTTAAAAGAAAAAATTCTCATAGCCTTCGTGGTTTCATTTAGCCATTTTATTTCCAAAATGGCCACTGGCCACCACGAGGCTGAGTTGCAAGTGAAGCGTGACGCAGAAACAGAAAAACAGGATGTTCTGTTAGCATACGCCGAACCTGACAACTCCACCACCACCAACAGCAACAAATACAAAACAAAGGTCGCAAGGCCAAGCACCGTCAACACCATCAGTGAGTCCACCACCACCACCAACACCATGGCAGAATCTGCTACTAAAACTGCTATCCCTACTAAAGATATCGCCACCAATAACAACATCACCATCACCGCCACCAAAGACCGTGCCGTCAATGCTACTAATACTACCAACACCACCGCCGTCACCAAGAACGACAATAACAACAACAACAACGACGACAACAACAATTCCCTTCAACCACTGCTCACTCCATCACCAACAAGTGAAAAAATAACGACGACAAGCAAACGAAATGTCGAATTTTGCCCTAGTGCAGGACTAAAGTACGCAGGCAATTTTCCACCCCTTCCTACTAGCACGATCGAACCAAACACACCAATTTTACAAACTGCAGCCAACAACAACATCACCACAAGCAACAACAATAACAAAACAACAACAAATTTCGCTGAGGCGATTAAAGAAAAAAAAACAACAATATACTTTACGGCTCAACAAATACAGGACACGAACATCAAAATAACAGAATCAGAAGGTATAGTAAAAATAAACATACCAGAAGATATTTTGGAAAATGAAAAAAGACGAACAATCATTTATAAAATAGTTAACAAAAAAACAAAAATCCCAGAGAAGGCCAACACAAGCAAAATAGAGAAGTGCTTGAAACCCATCTGGGATCACAAAGAATATGTAACCTGGTGGAACAAATTTGCCCACATACAAGTTGTTTTCTACACCGAAGAGTTAGCTAGACATTTCTCAACGCTAACTCTTCACTCAGATGAACTCCAACTTACACCAAGCTATCGGGGACAGAAAGTGACTAAGATCACTCTAAACAATGTCCCCAAAATAGCCAATAGTCTATGGCTTGTAAAGGCCTTATGCGTAAAAATGGCGAATTATACTATTTTGGAAACCACAGTCACAGAGCATAAAAACTGGGTGGGACAAAAAATAGAATTTCTTCTACATATACATCATGAGGATATAAAAAAAATACCCACCCAGATATGTGTATCAGACGACCACAAGTTATATGTGGTCGTCGATGGCAGAAGACCACGTTGCTACATATGCGGCAGTGAGCAACACCTCAAAAAAGACTGCAAATCTGCCGCAAGAAAACAACAGCAGCCGGAAACAAAAACAAATAAACAAGGTTTACTACCCACACCACTTTTTGCAGGAACAAACCTCACCAAACAAACAACCACACCAACTGCAGCACCAAGAACAGAAGCAGCATCACCAACAACAACAACCAAGAATATACCAACTCCCAAACCAAGGACATCTGCCAAAAAGACACCCAGCAAAAATGAAGAAACACTTACAACTCCAAATCCCCACAAAATTGAGACCCTAAACAACACAACAATACCCACAATCACTCAAACACAAAATACCCAAACCCCACATCCAAAACCGCATACACCACAACCAAACGCTCACCAACCAACACCAACAACAAAACCAACACAGTCGACAATAGACCCCAATTCTTTCCCTCTTCCAGACTCCGATTCGTCTGATCTGTCATTAGACGAAGAAGACACGGAAGATTGGCAAATAGCCACAGGGGGGAGAAGAAAAAGGGGAAAAAAAAGAAAAGAAAAAATAACAAACAAAGCGGGAAGATACACCACTCCCGAAACAAAAACATCCACAGAAAACACACACATCAACACAAACACACCATCATCAAACCCCCCAAAAATGTTGACAGCCATAAACACAAACAACCACGACCTAATGGAACACATTAGGTCAAACACTAACATTACTGAAAACGACATAAAAACAAGTAACCACCCACATACAACACCACCACAACACATTAAAATAATACACGTGACACAGAACACATACAGCACCCTAAAATCTCTTTACCCTGATGCAGTAGGGAGATTTCAAAAGTACTCATCGAAAAAACTGTATAAAAGCCTCATAGAAGAAGACCGTGAGGTGAAAGACAAAGAACTTTCGAAAAACAAGTAACCTTTTCTCTCTCCTTTTCCTTTTTTGCACTTTTATCGGAACATGCTCAGAATAGGTAGTATAAATGTACGTGGCTTGGGGTCGCCTTGGAAACAAGGCTACCTGTTAAATGACATCAAGTCACTAAATCTGAATATCATAGCCATCAGTGAGACCAGACTCCACAGCTTGCGGGCACTCCAGCACATTTTCGGTACACATTTCAACATTTATTTTTCTCCGTGTCTACCGAGAATGGGCGGAGGTGGCACCGCGGTGCTTATCCGGAAGAGTCTGGATCTCAAAGTAAGAGCAAATTTCCTAGACCCGGGGGTAGGCTGGTCGTTTTGGATGTCGATGGCAGCAATGAGTGTGCTTTTCGACTGATAGCAGTTTATGCTCCGTCCTTAACAGGCCGACCAGATTTCTTTCGACGTCTAGAGTCTTTCATGGGAACGTCTCGTCCTTTACTTTTAGTGGGGGATTGGAATGCCACCCTGGACACGCATCTAGACTACGTGGGCAGAGATAGCAATAGAAGGGGATGCAAATGCCTCAAAGACCTGCTCAGACGTTTCCAACTGTCTGACAGGTACCGACTGGACCACCCGAATGTGCCAATGTGGACATGGAGTAACCGCATCGGGTCGTCCAGATCATACTTAGACAGAGTATTCTGTAGGACAATAGATAAAAATAGTGTAGGTTGTCCACAATTTCATATAGTCAGTTACACAGATCACAAGTTTGACTTGTACACTTGACTTAGATAAGACACATAGGCAGGGTCCTGGTTACTGGAAACTGAACGCGTCTTTTACAGCACGACAGGTTTACAGGGACCGGATCAGCACATTAGTTAAGAGAGCTTTGACGGGTACCATCATCAACAACAGATGGTGGTATGCCCTAAAAAAAGCGATTAAAGCAGAATCAGTCAGATACAGTAGAGCCTTAGCATTAGACCGAAATAGAATAGAGGAGAATTAGTTAAGGTTTTAGAAGAGGCACTTAGAACTGGCATCGCGTCCAACGTACTGGCGGCGAGATTGGCCCTCGACCAACACCTCAACGCCAAACACGAGGGATGCGTTGTCAGAGCTAGGATGCGTGCTCTGAGGAACGAAGGAGTTGGAGCCGCCCAAGAGGCCCGAGTGGTGGAGACGCAACGAGGCAACAGAGCCACCATCAAGTCTCTTATAGATGAACAGGGGCGCGAATTGCTCGAGCCTAAAAGGATGTGTGGGGTTTTTCAACAACACTTCACCCAACTGTTTGGGACAAGTGGTGAGTCAGAAAGCAGAGTGGACTTTAGTGCCTACCTGCATGCCTTGCCACGACTCTCAGCAAGGGAGGTGGAGTCTTGTGAAAAGCCTATCACAGCTGCGGATGTACAGGATGCGATGGTAGGCTGCGCGAGAGACAAGTCACCAGGCTTGGATGGTCTGCCCTACGAATTTTATTTTCATATGCCAGACTTGTTTGGAGGCGTCTTGGCAGCTGTCTACTGCAACTGGCAGCAGAACGGGAGTATTCCTGCTTTTGTAAAGCGAGGAGCAGTGGCACTGATCAAGAAAGACCCAAACAAGGGGGACGTCATAGATAATTTCAGGCCCATCACTCTGCTCAACGCAGATTTGAAAATTTTGGCCAAGGTGTTAGCCGAGAGGTTGGCGCTTGTCATCAAGAAACTAATCGACAAGGCGCAAACATGCGCCGTGCCGGGTAGAAGTATTCATGACAACCTCCATCTGATGCGCTACATCATAGACAGGGTAGTTAAAAATCCTGGCATGGGTGGGGCGCTGATCAATTTGGATCAATCAAAAGCCTTCGATAGGGTAGACCATCACTACTTGGAGGCTGTCCTCAAAGCGGCTGGTTTCGGTCCAGTTTTCCGCGGTTGGATCGCTGCCTTATACAGCGGCATCCGCTCAGTAGTTCGCGTAAATGGTCATCTATCCAGACCTTTTAACATCATGCGTTCGGTTCGTCAGGGATGCCCCCTCTCATCGCTGCTGTATGTACTGACTCTTGAGCCACTACTGCGGAAACTGGCGACGCTGAGGGGCATCCCACGAGAGCTGGGATGCGGGAGGAGCGTGTCTGCATACGCGGATGACGTCACCGTCATAGTGTCGAGCTACGAGCACATCGAGCTGGTCGGCGAGACACTGAAAGAATACGAAGCGGTAACGGGAGCAAAAATTAACCGGGAAAAGTCAGTGGGCTTGCGGCTCGGCACCTGGAGAAGCAAGCCCATGCCGTCCAACAGCGTCTCCATCGTGGGACGCTGGACGGACGGACCGGTTAAATTGCTCGGGGTCTGGTTCGGTCCGGACCTCCAAATGGAGAAGAACTGGGGCGAGATAACGACTAGGGTGGTTACTCTCAACCAGAAATGGACTGAGAGAAAGCTATCCCTAAAAGGTCGGGCGGAGGTGGCGAACGCGTACATCGTATCCGTCATCGAGTATCGTCTGACCGTCGTGCCTTGTCCCGACCCTACCATCACCAAACTGGAACGCATACTCTTCCGCTTCTTGTGGAAGGGAAACGTTCCGATGGTTAGACGATCCATTTGCTGCCAACACCCGCTAAATGGAGGGCTGGGCATGCCGTGGTTGATGATGCGCAGACATGCGCTGAGACTGCGACATCTCCGGCGCTTCATAGACAACGGTGAACAGGGGTGGTCGCCTTTTGTGCGGCGCGCTTTCCCGCAGCTCGTCTCCTTGGACGAACTACAGTCATGGATCAAGCAGAGACCGAGGCTAGGCGAATGGCACCGCGAGTGTCGCGTTGCTCTCAAGCAACTCTGCCGTCCGGGATCGAACTTGTGCGACTCCATCACAACAAAGGCATTCTATAGAGGATTAGTGGAGGGGAGGTGCGACGACGAACTCGGGCAGAGTCTGGGCGTCGACGAGGAACACCTGACCCGCCTGTTCAGGACAACTTTCGGGCCGGGACCTATGAACAATCACCAAAGATCCCTGGCCTGGCAGTGCTATCGAGAAGCATTACCTGTTCGGGATAAGCTCTACAGACACGGTTCCAGACACACTGGACCGACTTGCCCGAGATGCGGTCAGAGCGACGAAACCGTTCTGCACGCACTCGTGCAATGTCCAACCATTTCCGACCTGTGGGCTTATGCCGAACGGCTGCTGTCACGTGTGGGACGAATCCGCCTATCGGCCGAGTCTATCGTGAGAATTGCTCCGCCCCCTTCCCTCAACCGGGAAGGCAAGGCAGTTTTCATCGTACTGGTGGCCATGGTGAAAGAATGTGTGTGGTGGACTCGAGCGAAAGGATTAGAGACAAACACTTACCTCTCTGGCCAATCGCTCATCAACTTTTTCAAGTACCACTTGAAAAGGAAGGTGAGAATGGAGAGGGAAGTTTTGTCTCGCGAAAGATTAAAAAAAAGATGGGTGAATGTTGCAAAGATGGTGCGTGCTAGTAACGAAACCATTTTGAGCATGATCCTGTAGATCGTAAAAAAGAAAGAAAGAGAGCATTTTTGACCTCATGTGTTTATTTCCTCCCTGACTGGGGTTCCCGTGGTCTTTTCTGTAGGCTTTTCTTCCCACGGATGAACCCAATCTTGTTATATCAATGTTTACACCATTATTTCTGTGATACACGATTTTCCTTTTTTCCCTTTTTTTCTCCTCCTCGATCCCTTTTGATCGCAATCTTACATTTTTTATTTTTTTCCACCCTCGAAAAGAAAAGCTCTGCATTTGTATTTGTCCCCTCTGTATTCAGCCCTGTGTGGCTAATAAAAGAAAGTTATCTATCTATCTATCTATCTATCTATCTATCTATCTATCTATCTATCTATCTATCTATCTATCTATCTATCTATCATCTATATGTCTATTTATCTATGTATATGCATGCATACATACATACATACATACATACATCATACACACATTATATATATAATATAATATATATTATATATATGTAGATGTATATATATACATCATATATATATATATATATATATATTATTCAAAGGAATTCCAACTCTACTTTTTTAATGTTTTATTTATATTCTTTATGATATTAATGTAGAATATAGAATATTAGTAGTATATAAGTATATATAGTATATATAGTATATATAGTAAAATGAAATGAAGTATAGATTGACTTATTGAATAGATGAAATACTAGTAAGTCCCTTAATATTTGATATTCAATATTTCATCTTTTCAATAAGACAATCAATACTTCATTTCGTTTCACTATATATACTATTTATACTATATATTCTATATTCTACATTAATATTATAAAGAATATAAATAAAACATAAAAAAACAGACAGAGTTGGAATTCCTTTGAATAATATATATCTCTCTATACACAATCATACAAACCCATTTACATATATATATATATATATATATATATATATATATATATATATATATGTATGTATTTACACATTGATCTATAAAATGATGTAGCCCTTAATTTGCTGCTTTCTATAACAAACTGCGAAGATATCATGCGGAACAGTTGTTATTTTAACGAGATCCATATTGTAATCACCTGAAAAGACACATCTACACAGATTGATACTCCTAGACCAGAAGGATCGAAAATATTGTAATGATCAATAACAATTTTCGTATCTTCTATCTTTCGTCTCTCTCATTAGTGAAATATATATAAGAGATTATGATACTGTAGTTGTTAATTTTTGTGCTTTTGTTCTTGTTCCTCTTGTGTTCGTTGATGTCATTGTTAGTGATGCTCTAATTCTTTTTTTATTGTTCTCATTATTATTATTATTATTATTATTATTATTATATTATTATTATTATTATTATTATTATTATTAAGGTGGCGAGCTATCAGAACCGTTAGCACGCCGGGCGAAATGCTTAGCGATAATTCGTCTGCCATTACATTCTGAGCTAAAATTCTGCTGAGGTCAACCCTGCCGTTCATCCTTTCAGGATCGAGAAATTAAGTACCAGTGAAACACTGGGGTTGACATAATCGACTATCCCGTCCCCAAAACTGCAGGCCTTGTACCTTTAGTAGAAAGTATTATTTTTATAATTATTAAGGTAACGAGCTGGTAGAATCGTTAGGACACCGGACAAAATGCTTAGCGGTATTTCGTCTGCCGCTACGTTTTGAATTCAATTTTCGCTGAGGTCAACTTTGCCTTTCATCCTTTCAGGGTCGATGAAATAAGTACCAGGTGAGTACTGGGGTCGATGTAATCGACTACCTCCTCCCCCTAACTTGCAGGCATTGTGCCTATAATAGCAAGAATTATTATTATATTTATCGTTATTATTGTTGTTATTGTTATAATATAAAACATGTCAGCTTTATTTCGCTGGGTATGATAGAAAGTGTCAGCTGTACTCAGCCAGCAGCCTAAAGTGACACTTCTTTACTGATCATGGTTTAAGAACCCTTCGGAGAACTCTTACCATGGAATAATAATTTTTGTAAGGGTTCTTTCTTTATATTTATATCAATTTTTTTGAGCCACGTTGGTAGTTGAGTGATGATACTTCCTAGCACGCCAAGCACTATTGGTATCACGTCCTCTCTTTTAACTTCCCAGAACCTGCGTACTTCCAACTTCAATCCATCATAGTTGTTCACTTTTTCCTCTTTCTCTTCGATCCTGTTGTCACCAGGACATGCTATGTCAGTTATCAGGCATGATTGTCTTGATTGTTCTCTTCTTTGTTCTCTACAACAATGTCAGGTTTCGGATGTTTAATCTGATTGTCCTGCTGAATTATTGCGTCCCACAGGCTTCTGAAATTCTTAGTAGCTCCTTCTGGGATTTGGTTATACCACTTTGAACTTTCTAGGCCATAACTTCATCAGAACTCCTAATAGATCATTCTTGTCACATTGTCACGTCGCCTTTTGTATTCACGTCGTAGTGCCAGTTTCATTTATTCACTAACAATGTGCTACACAGTTTCACCCTTCTCACCCCGTATTCTGTATTTGTCGCTCTGATTTGTTTTATCAATTCTGCACTTCACATAATTTGTTATCAATGCTTGTCCTATGCCACGTATATAAATGCTTCTATTTCTATCTTCAAATCAATCATCTGCATCCATAACCACCGGGTTTCTGCATCCGTCTTTGCATAAGTATCTCTTTCAAACTGACCGTACACTTTGTTCCCTTCTATGCCAGTTCTTTTCACATATTTTTTCCCCTTTCTACATTTCTCTGTCTGAACACGTATTATTATTATCACTAAGGAAAGACCTAACTGACAATGCAGTCCAATTATGCTGCATTTTTATATGTTAGGGCTATATTCTCCAGTCTAGCAATTTTAATTTTTAATTTAATTGAGAACAACTATATTCAAATGCAGTCCAGTTATGACAAGACCATGATGTATTTTGATATATCAGGGCTATACTCTCCAGACTGGCTATTTTCATTTTTACAGAATGCTATGACAGAAGAACGATCGCTATATATGACACTGTACTCAAATGTAACAATTATGTTAAATCATCATCCGTTCTATTTCACATATTTAAAGTCTAGATTCGAAACAGGAACCAACCGACTGATGATGACTAAAAACCAGTTCTTTCATTGTGTAGACAGAAATATTATAAATGTATAGTCTAAAGCTGTTTTCGCTTTTAGATGGTAAAATAGAATTTTAATAATAGCAAATCATACTAGATATTTAGACATTTAATCTACATTGACACAGTCATAAATTTCACTAAGTTTCTTACTATCACATTCATTGCTCTTGGGAAATATTTCATTAACGAAGGTTTACTGTGTAGAAAATCTCTAATCAATTATATATAAATGTGCGTGTATTCGTCTGAGTTTGTCTGCGTCTCTGTGAGTGTAAACACACACACACATATATATATTTATATACTTATATATATATATATATATATTATATATATATATATATATATATATCTTTATATACGTAAGTACATATATAGATATATATGTATATATGTTTGTATATATATATATATATATATATATATATATATATATATACATACATACATACATACATACATATAACTATGTAATTATATATAAGTACATATATATATATGTGTGTGTGTGTGTGTGTGTGTGTATGTAAATATATGTATCCGCATATTATACATATAGATATATATATACACACACATACATACATATATATGTGTGTGTGTGTATGCGCAATAAATGTTTTGTTGTTGATTGCATCAGCAAATTCAGAAAGATCTCACTCATCCACTTAGTCTCTGTCTCTCCTCCCTCTCTCCCCCCTCACACACACATTCGCCATGATAGATCGCTACCACTATACATTCTTTACTTTCTCTCCTTGTTTCTTTCTGTGTTTCTTTCTGTGGAAGAGCGTAGGCTGGAAACGTTAAAGACGTTTTCACTTCCCGAGCGTTATACTAATATATCTGTTTGTTGTCTGCACCACCAGTCTTCGTCTTTTGGTTTTTTGGGAATTTTCCCCCTTATATATATATGTATATATATATATAAATACTAAAACTCTACAAGATGTTTCTACCCGAAATATCTCAGAAATAGTATATTCTATCTTAATTTTTTTTTTGCATATTTATTTTCATACTTACCTACGGCAGTGCAGTACAAATTTTTGTAATATTTAGAGCTCTATTAATGAAAACGATTTAAAATATTTTTTGCTTTTTATTTTTTGACACAAAAAAATCATGGCTCCCGTGACGTCAGCACACATACTGAATACACACGTATAATGAATATCATGGCGTGTCAATCAACACAAACACACGTCTGTTATATTTGACATATACACACACATAGCATTCCCGCCCTCTAACAAAATGAGCGTCGACATTTTGACGTACATAATATTTTAATCATTTAGAAATATTTTTGACTGAATGTGTAGCACAGAATTTTGTCAGATTAAATTTAAATGTTGAAGTGAATCAAACGTTTTTTGTGTGTTTCTTAAATGGCTTATAAACACTTTCCACGCTGCAGTTGTTTTCGTTCCAGCACACGATCTCAGATTAGGTCACTTGCTATGCAAGTACATCTCCGCAATTCTGAAAGATTGAGCCAGGCTACCAATGCTCTGAGAAAAGCCGATACTTGTTGCTTGAGAAAAATAATAGCTAAGCAACAGCTTCATTTCATTAGACACTATATCTCACTGAAAGTTTATCCGCAAATAATAATCTGCAGAATATGTGAAGATGGACAAGAAACTATAAACCATATTGTCTCTGCCTGCCCAGTCCTGACTAAGAAGGATTATATTCATAGACGTGACAAAGTTGGAATCTGTATACACTGAATGGTATGGCAACACTATGGAATAATAACAGGAGAAAGATGGTATAGGCACACACAAAAAGGTTACAGACAATGAGAAAGCAACCATACTATGTCAATACAGAGAGAGAGAGAGGAATTAAGACCAATAGGCCGGATATTGATGTCAGAGATAATCAACAAAAAATTCTTTCTAATCGATGTATCAATGCCAACAGATGACAACGCTTCTCTAAAAGAAATGGAGAAACATTCAAAATTCAAAGACTTGGAAATAGAGGTAACTCGTATGTGAAGTCTAAAAACAGAAACAATTCCTATCATAATAGGCGCATTGGGTAAGACTACCGAATAATAATAATAATAATAATAATAATAATAATAATAATAATAATAATAATCATAATAATAATAATAATAATAATAATAATAATGATTATAATAATAATGAGATGAGGGAGAGATAGAGAGAGAGGGGAGAGATGGTAGTGATGGTGGTGGTGATTGGATAGTGAAAAGTGTAGTTTTTCTTTATTGAACTAAGTTTTTTTATATCACCTATCACCTATCCCTTAACGCATGCGCATAACTGCAATTCACGGAAAATATTGACGCTTATTTACGTGGCGGTTATGTACGATTTAACTGCGGGCTGTATCATACGTACGGGATATTCATGTTTTGTTTATGGGGAAAATGGAAAAATAGGAGTGAATAATTATTTTATGAGTGTTGTGTATTAAGTATATAAAATTGCGCATAAAATATATAAAAAATATATGTAAAGTCCTTTAAGTAATCGTCGTATTCCAGTTTCTTTCACTTTTTAATGAATATCAAATGAGCGACTATCTTTCCATACATGCACAACTTAGGCTGTACTTTCAGGTTTTTTAAATAAAGTTTTCAGAAATAACCAAATAGGGTTTACCATTAATTCCGTGAAATATTCACGTGTCCCGCTTGTTGTTATTATTAGGCGGCGAGCCGGCAGAATCGTAAGCACGCCGGGTAAAATACTTAGCAGGAATGCATCCGTCTTTACGTCTTGAGTTCAAATTTCATCTAGTTGACTTTGCTTTTCATTCTTTCGGGATCGATAAAATATCTAACAATTACGTACTGGGGTCGATATGATCGATTAGACCCCTTTAGTAGAAATAATAATAATAATAATAATAATAATCATTATTATTATTAAACTCTTTTACTCTTTTACTTGTTTCAGTAATTTGACTGCGGCCATGCTGGAGCACCGCCTTTAGTTGAGCAAATCGACCACGGGACTTATTCTTTGTAAGCCTAGTACTTATTCAATCGGTCTCTTTTGCCGAACCGCTAAGTGACGGGGACGTAAACACACCAGCATCGGTTGTCAAGCAATGCTAGGGGACACACAAACACATACACACACGCATTTATATATATACATATATACGACAGGCTTCTTTCAGTTTCCGTTTACCAAATCCACTCACAAGGCATTGGTCGGCCCGGGGCTATAGCAGAAGACACTTGCCCAAGATGCCACGCAGTGGGACTGAACCAGGAACCATGTGGTTGGTTAGCAAGCTACTTACCACACAGCCACTCCTGCGCCTATTATTATTATTATTATTATTATTATTATTATTATTATTATTATTATTATTATTATTATTATTATTATTATTATTAATATATGAAAACTACCAGCTTATTTTGCTGAGTATGATGGAAGGTGTCCATAGCCAGCAGACTAAGATGACACTTGTTTACTGGTCATGCTTCACGAACCCTGCGAAGAATACTTGCAGCTCCAAGCAATGCGGATATTTTTTTGAGTTCTACCTTCAAACTTGCCCCTATCTTTTTCAACCATGTTGGTAGTTGACTGCTGATATTTCCAAGTGCATCAACTGCTATTGGTATCACCTGTACTCGCTTCATTGACGACAATCTTCGTATTTCCCACTACAATTCGTCATAGTTTTTTTTTTAATGTTTTCTTCTTTCACATTGATCCTGTTGTTACCGAGGCATGCTATGTCGATTATCATACATATTCTTTCCTTTTTATTGACCACAACAATGTTCGGCCCCGATGTCTGGTCGGGTGGTCGCACTGGATCTTTGCAGCCCACAAGATTTTGCTCATACCTCGTCTTTACACTTCGCAGGCTATGATTTCCACAGAGCTCCCAATGGATCGCTCTTGTCTCATTGTCATGGCGTCTTTTGTACCCACATTGTGCCAACTTTGGGCCTTCGCTGACGATGTGCCATACAGTTTCACCCCTCTCACAACACATTCTGCATTAGTCGCTATCGGTAGTGTTGTCTATTCTGCACTTCATATAGTTGGTCCTTAACGCCTGTTTCTGAGCAGGACATATGAGTGATTCTGACTCTATCTTCAAGTCACTCCACCTCATACTTATCTGTGTTTCAGTTCACATCTAAGGCAAATGGACCGTACATTTTCTTTTCCTTCGATGCTTTTCTGTTTTAATTATTTTTTTGTTCATTTCTTGTTTAATGGCTCCAAGGAATTTTTTATATACAACACTAGGATGTTTTCCTCTGCTTCGATACAGACCTGGCAACTGATCAAACTTCTTCCACCCTATATTCTGCACAAGTACATCCTATCGGTGTCACTCTTAGGGTCGAAGGCTCTGGGTACTGTCAACAGTCTTCTGATCTTGGTATCCATTTTCTTCAATTTTCTATTTTGCCATTTTGTAATTCCCGCTGCATACCGAAGTGGTGATATCGCCCATGTATTAATTGCTTGGATTTTATTCCAGTTATTATTAAGCGAGAGAGTAGTGCATACCATCAACGTGACACTAGGATAAAATATACGAAGCCCAGTATACCCACCATGACTACTCGTCTGATAAGGGTACACCAAGCACAAGTATCACAACCATATGTGCGCGATATGGTGATCTCATATCAAGATAAACAGCGCATGACCTTGCAGATGGGCCCAGCTAGAATTTTCTTCTGGTCGAGTAGCCCATCCCGCTCGAAAGGTCTCTAAATACGGCTTATTTAAAAATGTTGAAAGCAACATCCATTTTTCCAAAGGCGTATCATCAAAACCCCAAAGAATTCCTCTCAACACGACTTCTGCTCGTGATCAGAGATGCACATATCGTCAGCTAGTAAGGGACATGCTTAACGGGTTAAGGTCACACAACTGACAAAGAAATGAGTGGTATTGAGTAGAATATTCGCTGTGGTCCATCTTTCTAACAAGACAAAACAATATACATGATAACACTTCCAATCAGTTAAAATCAGAAGTTATGAGCGCCACTGCCTGGTACTGCGCCATGATCATCATGATCATGATCATTATTGTTATTATAATTATTATGTTTTTTCCTTCTTTCTTCAAATTTTCTTCCGTTTCTCGCCGGGTGTTTTGCATACACCTAGGGCAGAGAAGCTCATTGTATGCATTTCCAGATTACACGCGCAAATTCACAGATAAAATATGTATTTAAAAATTAATAAATAAATAAATTCATGGATGGATGTTGTTTTCACGGCGATAATGCTCTTCTCAGGACATGAGCCGTTCCAGTTAATACGATTTTTTTGCACTTCCTGTAGGGATGGTAAGCCTGGAATCACTTTCAAATAGGTTTCAGTACCTTTTTTTTATCATTGTTATTGTTATTATTATTATTATTATTATTATTATTATTATTATTATTATTATTATTATTATTATTATTATTAATGTTGTTACTGTTGTTATTACCGTCGTCGTAGTAGTCTTCCTCCTCATCATTCATGTTAATGATTCTCAAACAAATTACACATTGATATCGTTGTTACCAGGTTGCCACTGGTAGATTTGCCTTTTTCAATGAATTATTTAGAGCAAAAAGATTACATTCTACTACTCAAACGTTTTAGTGCATTTTGCTTTTAAAAAATGATATTTGTTGCATTATTTACTTGGGTCAGTGTGGAAAGTGTGTGTTTATGTATCGTATTCTTTGACTCTGTTTCTTGGTGCGATTGTATTGTTAGTCTGACTAAATAAAGCAAACCGTAAAAATAAGAAAGTTCAGTATATCTATCTTGAGCGTATGTGTATACATGTACGTATATACTTATTTATATATATATATATATATATATATATATATATATATATATATTATTGGGTGTGTGTGCATTTAGATGTGTGTGAGTGCGTATATAAATGTATATATGAGTGTCTATGTACATATGTATACGTGTGCGTTTATTGGTGCTTGTACGTCTCTGTATTATATTTATACATACACAGGTACATATGAATATTTGTTTCACACATACACACAGACACACACATATTAATATCGTATAAATCAATAGAAGTACGTGTATATACACATACACATATATATATATATATATATATTTATATATATCAGTATCATATAAATCAATATATGTATGTATGTGTGTATATATTTATATATATATATATATATATATATATATATACATATACACATATGTATATATCTATATATATATACACATATATACGTATGTATGTATGTATGTATGCATGTATGTATGTATGTATACACACACACACACACATATATGTATATCATATGTATAAGAGTTGTAAAAATCAATATACATGTATTATATATTAACACACACAGAAGTTTATGAGCACATACACATCTCATACATCTAAACGATAACAAATGAAAAACGTCAACGCATTATATTTTGATGGTAAACAGGATGCGAGCTAGAATGTACCGGAAGCACTAAAACACTATGCAACTCCTCTTAAGTTGGATATAATGCGGAGATCAAATGCTAAGGACGCTTACGGCAAAGATTTCGAAAGTATGTAGTTTTTAAACAATATCGCTTTGCTTTACGTTCAGATGAAGTAAAGTGTGGTAGAATGCAATACTAATAACAAAAAAATAAAAGCAGCCGCAAAAAAAAATATATTGCAGCAACAAGGGGCTAAGAACTGGCACTGCAAAATCCAGCACCAGCAAAATTTATGTGTGTTGGAATACAAGAAGATGAGCAACAACTATAATAACAGCTGTTGCAATAATAAAAGGGACAAGAGTAACGAAAAGATGAAGCAATATATGTCAGTAATAAAAAAAGGGAAGTATGTGTTAGAGGGGTACAATATCCACATCGGCAACAACATAAACAATAATTGCAGCAACAAAAGTAGCAATAACAACAACTATAACAACGGGAACATGTTTGGTAAATTCTTCAGCAATAAACACTAGGTGTGGTTGAAGAAAAATGCAATAACAAAAGCTACAGTAACGAAATAGCTGCTCGGCAAAAACAGCAACAAAAATTAAGATAAAAAAATAGCGACTCGGAAATAAAAACAAAAATAACAACGTGATATTTAGCAGGAAAAAAAAATCTCTACAAAAAGCGACAATAACAACAGCTGCAATAACAGTAACAACAAGAAACACATCAACAATTGCAACACCAAGAATTAGATCAAACATCTTGGTAAGAACACAAGTAACAATGAAGAAAAAAATGAAAGAATACAGAGTTGAAATAAATAACAGCTGTGAAAGCAAGCAACAAAGGGGATGCTAACCTGGCGGTGTGTGTAAGTTCGTTTAGTAACTGCGTAGTTGCACGTTCGATCCCTTTACACGGCTTGAATGCAAGTCCCATTGTAGCATAGCCGCAGGCTGATCGATCCCTTTTGAGTGATATGCAGTAGACTGAAGGCGTGTTACGCTTTATAAAGCCCGGTTTATTACAACCATCTTGTCCATGGTTGCATTAAGCAGAGAAGAATCTACTTTGTTGTAAATATTTGTGACATGTCTCCATCCTTCTTACTGGCGATCTTGGAGATCCTGAAAAGTGTCATAGGTCCTGTTCCTCCCCTTTCGTTTAAATCGTCACACTACATCCCTTATGCACAAAAAAGTGTTAAGAAGAATCAGTAGTTAAATATATCTATAAAACAAGTCAAGACAGCCGATATGTCGTCCTTCGATCTGGAAGAAATAACAGCTAAACATCCTACAAATCATAGCCTAGGATTTAAAGTATGGAAGGATACATTGGTTGGAAAATGTAGTTTAGAAAAGAAAATGTAGTCTAGAAAACCTAAAAAGGATATATGGTCATTCCATATCAATGAATGGAATAACGACAAAAACAATACTGAAATAGCAATGACGACAACAACAACAATAACAATAATGTAAAACAATGAAAAACTATATCAACCTGTAGTCAATGAGAGGACCACTATGTGGTTGCCTGGCCTGTTAGAAATTGTAACAAACTATACTCGTGTGACACCTTACCGCCTTATAAAAGTAAAAGTAGATATTTTCTGAAGCAAAAGTGGAAATGACCAGGACTAGAAAGGCTTTTGATTATAGGTTCTCTAAATCAAAATTGATCTTGAGCAAAATAACAGCCGAAACAAAAAGAGGAATCTAAAAAGGAAAACACAAGCCAACAAGGTGAATTTTATACATAGGTGCAATGCTTTATAGTTCGGGCGGGGATAGAAATAATCGATTGTATTGGTTTAATTGATACCTGTACTTCATCGGTACTTTATTCTATCGACTTTGGAAAGATGAAAGGTGATCTTGAGCTAAACGGGATTCCAAAACAGAACACCTAAATTTACTTAACTGAATACTACATGGTGTTATAAGTTCCACTTCAACAACAACAACAGCAACAACAACAATAACACGAAAATGAACAACAACAAAAACAATGATAGCAGCAGGAGCAGCAAGAATAACAAGAATAGTAGCAGTAATATCAATAACAGCAAGAGCAACAGTAGCGGCAGTGTCGAGAACATCAACAACAACTGCAACTGTGGAGTCGCAATGGGCCAGTGGTTAGAGTAGCAGACTCGCGGTTGTAAGAACGCGGCTTCGATTCCCAGGCCTGGCATTGTGAGTGTTTATTGAGCAAAAACACCTACGCTCCACGAGGCTCCGGCGGGGGCTGGTGGTGGTGAACCCCGCTGTACTCTTTCAACACAAATTTCTCTCACTCTTTCTTCCTACTTCTGCCACAAAGCAGAGGAACCATGGTGTAACCCTCTATGGTGTGGTAAACCTTCAGACCCTTTTCTGGATTGCGAATCCTCTGTACCCCAGGATGGTTCAGCTCTCCATTCGTTAAAAAAACACCGTTTACGGAATGAGGATAACAACGTAGCTTTCGCGCCCGTGCAACCGCCAGTCTATCGCGTGTGGGGGGTGGATCTCTAAGTTTCCACACGCATTCTTAGTAGCTTAGAGTGGGCTCCAATTAGAGATTATTCTATGTGGCTAATGGCGTGAGTCCTGATTGGAAGAAAAAGAAGAAGAAGAAGAAGAAGAAGAAGAAGAAGAAGAAGAAGAAGAAGAAGAAGAAGAAGAAGAAGAAGAAGAAGAAGAAGAAGAAGAAGAAGACAACAGCAACTGCTATTCAATACTGACTTCTGAGACAGGTACAAGAGCTCACATTTTGGAAGGAGGGTATATTAAATTGCATCGCCCTTAGTCTTTGATTGGTTCCATAGTATATCATAAAGGATGAATAGCAATGTTAACCTGAGTACGATTTCGAGACAGAATGTAATTTAACGGACCGTAAATACACGCTGTAAGATAGTTTGTTAAATGCTCTAACAATGCTGCAAATCGACGAAAGAAACTGGGAGATATATGCGCAAGATATTGCAGTGAAATATATCTCAAATTCGAAAATGCTGTCGAACGGACTCCGTGGTTTATATAATGTAAGATAACGCAAAAAAAAAAAAAAAAAGGCAGACACTCGATTAAATAAATAATGTTATAGTAAAGTATTATTTTTGTTTCAGTCATCTGACTGCGGCCATGCTGGAGCATCGCCTTTAGTCCAGCAAATCGACCCCAGGAGTTATTATTTCTGAGCCTAGTAGTTATTCTATTGGTCTCTTTTGCCGAATCGCTAGTGAAGGGGACGTAAACACGCCAGTATCGGTTGTCAAGCGATGTTGGAAGACAAACACAGACACACAAACATACACACACACACACACACACACACACACACACACACACACACACACCACACACACACATATATATATATATATATACACGACGGCCTTCTTTCAGTTTCCGTCTACCAAATCCACTCACAAGGCTTTAGTCGGCCTGAGGCTATACTAGAAGACACTTGCCCAAGGTGCCACGCAGTGGAATTGAACCCGGAACGTCTTTTATCTTTTACTTGTTTCAGTCATTAGATTGTGGCCAACTTATAAAAAAGCTTTAGTCGAACAAATCGACACCAGTATTCATGTGCTTATTTTTTCTTTACCATTGAGCCTGGGGCTTATTCAATCGTCTGCTTTTTGCCGAATAGCAAGTTTTCGGGGACGTAAACAAGCCAACACTGTTTGTCCGGCGGTGGTGGAGGACAAACACGAACACAAACACACACACACACAAACACACATGCAAGCTCACACACACACACACACACACACACACACACACACACTCACACATGCATGCAAGCTCACACACACATATACCACAGGCTGCTTTTAGCTTACGTCTACCAAATCCACTCACAAGGCTTAGGTCGGCTGTGGCCAGGGGGCCAGGCAGTGAGACTGAACCCCCAAACCATGTTTTTGAGCAGTTAACTTCTTACTACACATTCAAGCATGTGCCTTTTTATGCATTTAAAAAAAATCTAGCAATATGGATGTGAGACCTGGACACTAAAGAAAGCTGACCAGAAGAGAATTAATGCATTCGAGCTTTGGTGTTGGAGAAGACTTTTACGCATTCCATGGACAGCGAGGCTCACCAATGGAGAAGTTCTTAAGCAGATAAGGCCGAAAATGTCGCTAGAATCTAGGATCACCAAGCATAGATTGGCATATTTCGGTTATAATATGCGGAGAAAATCCCTGGAGAAGGACATCATGCTCGGAATGGTCAGTGGCAAGAGAGGAAGGGGCCGACCAAGAACCCGCTGGTTTGACACCATCAAGAGGGATACCGGAATGGACATAGCCAATCTGAACGAAGTAGCCCAGGATAGAACTGACTGGAGGACACTGATCCAACGAGTGACCGAGAGTCGACTTCGACTGAGCGGATAGAGAGAGAGATGCTGATGTTAACTAAATTCACCGAAACAAGTTCATTGCTGTTTCCGTGTCTGCCTGCAAACAAAGATTAAGCCTCTCTTCATCTAAGCTTCTAAATTAATTTTCAGAGATTAATTCCTAATTGCTTAAAATTATCTCCCCATATTTTCTTTGAGAACCACAAACATACACTGTTAAGTTTTAAGCTTTCTGTTTTCAACTAAGAGAAAAATTTTCAATCAATTTTTGTTGTCATACGTCATTTATACCACAGCCCTGCAAATGAATTTTCGAAATTAATGATGTTACCAAATTTTAGTCATTTCCTTTTATCTTTAATATGGTTTAATAGTTAAAAAAAAACAGTTCAATTCGTGATCACGTGATCTCAGATTCACG
The DNA here is from genome assembly GCF_006345805.1 of Octopus sinensis. Taxonomy (NCBI): domain Eukaryota; kingdom Metazoa; phylum Mollusca; class Cephalopoda; order Octopoda; family Octopodidae; genus Octopus; species Octopus sinensis. Next base: position 41,838,356 of record NC_042999.1, on the reverse strand, counting down.
AGACCTTGGGCAAATGTCTTATGCTATAGATCCCGTCTGACTAATGCTTTGCAACGAAATTTGACACACGCATGCGTGCACGTGCGTTTCTTTTACTTTTTCTTTTCTTCTTCGTATTTTATTTGTTACTGTTGTTCTTTCTCTCATTCCGCCTATTTTCTCGTCTTCCCCTCATTCTCATTCTCTTCATTATTTTTCTTCTTCTTCTTCTTTCTTCTTCTTCTTCTTCTTCTTTCTCTTTCTTCTTCTTCTGCTCTTTCTTTCTTCTTCGTTCTTCTCATTTCATCTTCTATTTCTTTGTCTTCCTCATTATTTACGTATTCTCTTCATTATTTATTTCATTCACCTCTTCTCTCTTCTCCCTTCTTCGCGCTATTCTTCTTCTTCTTCTTCTTCTTCTTCTTTCTTCTTCTTCTTCTTCTTTCTTCGCTTCTGCTTCTTCTTCTCTTCTTTCTTCTTCTTCTTCCTTTTCTTCGTTCTTCTTCTTCTTTTCTTTTCTTTTTCTTCTTCTTCTTATACTTCGTTCTCTTTCTTCTTTCTCATTCTTCAATCTAAATTTCTTCTTCTTCTTCTTCTCTTCTCTTCTTCTTCTCTTTTTTTCTTCTTCTTTCTATTTTCTTTCTTCTTCTTCTTCTTCTTCTTCGCTGCTCTTTCTTCTTTTCTCTTCTTCTTTTTCTTCTTTTCTTCTCCTCTCTTTCTTTTTCTTATTCTTTCTCTTTCTCTCTTCTTCCTTCTTTCTCTCTGTTTCTTCTTCTTCTTCTCTCTTCTTTCTTATTTTTCGTCTTCCCTTCTTGTCTTCTTCTTCTCTTTTTCTTCTTCTCTCTTTTCTTCTTCTTCTGTTTCTCTTCTTCTTTTCTTCTCCTCCTTCTTCTCCCTTCTTCTATATCCATGTCTACTCTCCCTAAATTCTATTATTTTTGTCTTCATTTTCTTTCGGTTTTTTTTCCACGCTGTCTCCCAGATTACTTTCAGACTGTCTACACTATTCTTTATCACCGCTGCTCTCATTTCCCTATAATTCTCTCTCACTCTCAACATCCCCAACCTATTTGCTGTGCCTCATTCTCTCTTCCTCTCCGTCTCTGTTTCTTTCTGTCTGTCCCTCTCTCTCTCTCTTTCTCTTTCTTGTTTTCTCCTCGTCTCTCTTAAAAACATACATACTTCTATAAATATTTTCTTGTTTTCTCAGTCACTTTAAAATATTTACTCATTGGGCATCATTTATATGTTCCGAATGAGCACATCGGTGATGATGATGATGGCGAGAAAGGTGTAGTTTTCTTTCAACTCCTTCACCGTAATTTTCGTGGTCATCGTCGCCGTCACCATCATCTTCATCATCATCATCATCATCATCATCAGCAGCAGCAGCAGCAGCAGCAGAAGCAGCAGCAGCAGCCTCAACATCCTCATTTTGGTCGTCGAAGACACTAATACTACGGAAGCCACCACCACCAACAACAACAACAACCCACCCCACCACCACCACCACCACCAACAACAACAACAACACCCCAACCTCACAACCACCACCATCACCACCACTAAAATGACAGTTGTCATCATATTCATGTATTCCTAATATTTCCTTTTTCTTTGTACAACACATTTGGGCATAGATATATATAAATGTATATATATAATATATAAATAAATATATATATATATAAATAAATATTATATATTATATAGATATATACGATATATATATATATATAATGAATATATATATATGTATATAAAAATTATATAAATATAAATATAAATATATATATATATATATAATATAAATATATATACTTATTTCTTAGATTCCCTGCCAGTTTTGTTGTAAACAAGAAAGATGAAAATTAAATATACATTTCTAACATAATGGTAGATAAATATAAATAAACAAATCAAGTTAACCAAAACAAAGGAATAATTTATACCGAAAATAAAAGTAAAAATAAAATTCAAACGCAGAAAAAGGTAGAGAAAGAGAAATTTATAAATAAGTGAAAATGAAAAAAAAAAAAAAAAAAAAAAAAAGGAAATAAATAAAATAAATAGAAATGAAACGATACAAGAAGAAAGTAAAACAGACAACGAAAAGACAAATTTACTCTCTCGAATAATTCGATACAAGTCCTACAGGATTTATGCAGATAAGAAAAGTAATATTCCACATAAAACGGGGAAAAGAACATACATAAATGCATGCATGCATACATACATATAAATATATAGCATAGATATGTGTGTGTGTGTGTGTGTGTGTGTTTTCTGTATATATATATATATATATATATATATATATATATATATATATATATATATATATATATAAATTATTTGTATATACATGTATACTGCCTGCATACTAACAAACATAAATGCATATATAAACATACATGCATGCTAACATACAAACGTGCATACACACACACACACACACATATATATATATATATCTGTCTATATTGATATCTATCTATCTATCTATCTATCTATATATATATATATATATATATTACATATTTATATATTATGTACATATACACACATATGTACATAAAATTGCATGTATAAATATATGCATCATGAATATATTTGTGTGTGTGTGCTTGTGTGATGGGGTGTGTATGTGTTTGAGTGTGTGTGTATGTATACTATCGCAACTACCGTATTAATTACAGATACTACTACTACTACTACTACTACTAATATTCCTCTTACGGCTATAGTAATGATTATTGTTCCAATAGTTACGAGAAATAGGAGGAGGAAGTGGGAGAAAGGAGGAAGAAGTGGGAGAAAGGAGGAAGAAGTGGGAGAAAGGAGGAAGAAGTGGGAGAAAGGAGGAGGAGGGGGAACAGAAGATAAAGAAGAAATAAAAAAGAAAAACAGAAGTAGGAATAGAATGAGGAAGAGAGAAAATTAACAAGAAAAAGACGGGACAGTTGATCACAAGAAGCAAGAAATTAGAAAATGATGGCAACAGAAGGTATATACGGATGCATAGAAAATCATGGCGGCTGTGCATTTAAATGTTGGTGAAAGGTGGTACAAAATAAAAAAAAAATTAGGTACTAAATATAAAAAGTTGTTTGCATCTCATACAAAAATGTAAATGGATTAAAAATTAAAATAGGTTTAAAAATAATAGTAATAGGTAAGAAGAAAACTAATGAAAAATAAATATATTTAAAGAATAAATATATAAATAGCAAGAAGAGGAACTAAATACAAGACTAATATATAAGAAAATGAAAAGGATAAAGTAAAAATATAAGAAATATACAAATGCATTAGATGCAATAGATGCAAGTGAATGTAAAACAACAGATGTAGTGAAAATAATTTACTATGAAATCTACTGCAAGAATTTTTGAATTACATTTATTTAGCTTAGTGCAGGAGAGGAAAATTGATGATGCGAAAGAAAAAGGCAAACAGACAAAAGGAAGAAAGAAAAAAAGAATAAAAAAATATCAACAATTAAGAAATCATCATAAAAGAGAATCATGAATGCTTAACGTGTGTGCGTGTGTGTGTGTGTCTGTATGTATTCATGTATGTAAGTATATGTCTGTGTCTGTCTGTATCGGTTACTCTGTCGTCTGTAGGTACATACAGACACAAATCCACTACACTGATATACAAAATATATGACTGTACGTATGGATGTCATTGTGTGTGGTTTATATATATATATATTTATATATATATAATATATATATATATATATATATATATATATATATATATATATATATATATAAAATGGCGGTGCCCCAGCATGGCCACAGCTCAATAGCTGAAACTGGAAAAACTATATATATATATATATATATATATATATATAATATATGTACACACAAAATACATACATACATACATGCATACATACATATATATACATACATATATATATATGTTTGTATTCTTGCGCGTTTACGTGTCAGTATGCGTGTTTGTATGTCAGTGTAATGGGGGATTATAAAATCTACTGGAGATAGCGAAAGCAATAATGAATAATTTGAGAAAATTAAGAAAGATGGTGATTCAGGAAAGACACCAAAAGAAATCATACACGAATATTAATTTTAAAAAAAAACGCATTAATAATAATAATAATAATAATAATAATAATAATAATAATAATAATAATAATAATAATAATTAATGACAATGTAAATAAAACATTTAAAATAACGCTAAAGAAAGAAACGGCAAAATAAATATATGTTTGTGAAATATAATTTGTAAAAACAGAAATTAGTGTGATAGCAGTAAAAACGGCGTCAATGGTTGGAGGGGGAGCACCAGGGGGAAATAATTGCTTCAATCTTGTCTAATTTCCAATTGATCAACTTTGCACACGTCAACACTTCTTGATTGCAATGAGTTAATCGTTATATTCTGGAGCTGTAATACTTTATTTTAGGTTGGTATGTAGTTAGCATGCACTTTATTGATACTTTAAAGGCAGAATGGCTAACTATACGTGAATTAAATGCATATATAGAAATGTGTATGTGTGTGTGGTAGTGACATAGTCGCATATGCTTATCTATAAATTATAGAGATATATAAGCATGTACATACATACATACATACATACATACATACATACATACATACATACATACATATATATATAATATATATATATATATATATATATAATATATTACTATATATAATGATGTATATACATGATACATATGCTCATATATACATGCTATATATATGTATATCTTATATCTGTCTATCTATATATCTATCTATCTATCTATCTATCTATCTATCTATCTATCTATCTATCTATCTCTCTCTCTCTCTCTCTCTCTCTCTATATATATATATATATATATATATAATATATATATATAACATACATATAAACAGATATATGTACACTAATATATTTTTCTGAGTGTATTTCTGCTTATATATTTATGCATGTATGCATGCATACATGTACCCATTATATGTGTCAATATGTTGTCCATGAATGAGTTTTATATGTATAAGCAGCGTTATATCATTTGTTTCTCATACATTCTTATTTACATAGTTTACACTGCCTTTCAGCATCTACGCAAACTCATTGTCAACACAGTATGCATTTAAGGCAAATTCTTCTACTTAGTTTCCAGTTTTTCCATTTTTATTAAACTTCCCTTTTTAGCTTAACATTATAACTGAATTCGCATAAATTTGAGAAAATGGTTTTACTATTATTATAACTATTATTCTTGTTGTTGTCATCGGTGTTGAGCTAGTGGTTTTTCCTGTGTTCGTTTCTGATACTGAGGTTGTCGTTATTTTTGTTGTTCTTTCTGACCATATTGCTTTCATTTTCATTTTGAATCGAAACAACTGAAATAGTAAATGAAATCAAAACAATAAAAATATCGCGATGTGTCGCCAACAGTTTTATTTTCTGTAACGGAATTGTAATAAACTAAGCTAGATTGGTACTTTCCACACACCCGCATCACACACACACACACACACACACACACACACACACACAACACACACACCACACCACAACACACACCACGCACACACACACCCAACGCACACACACCCACACACACCACACGCACACACACGCACACACACCAACACACACCACACACGCACACACACACACGCACACACACACATCCACACCACACAAGCGCACACACACACACACACGCACCACACACATACACACACCAACACACACACACAGATACACACACACGCGCGCACTCATAATAACACATACGCACACACATATGTATATATGCAGTTTCTCATCCATTTTTAATTATTCATTACCTTCCTGTAATGAACGGGCTCGTTTTTAACAAACATACTAAACTCCATAGCTGAAATATAGATGGTGAAAATAGAAAAACCACGTATTGCGCTTCAGAAATGTCAATGCAAATTTTTACTGTTTCGCTGCTTATGATTTCCAATATTTGTTCGGGGGTCTTTGTGTTCTGAGCTCAAATCCCGCCGAGCTTAACATTAAGCAGCATTAGATGCATCCCAATATATTCATTTTTACTGCTCTTTCAATCATTCTTACAACATTCTATTAGGTAATAATCGTTAATCATTTCTGCACAGAACAATATCCATAGAGAAATATTCGTTATAATTTATCTGGAAATTATACCATGAAGACATGTTTCTTATTCTATCTAAATTTCTGTGCCGCAAGAATTACTGAAGCAGCTGTAGAAGTGATTATATCACTGATGACGCTTCATTTTATTACTTCTAATATATTTCGCTCTCTTCAGATATTATTGCCTATATTCGCAGCAGATGTAACAATGTACACGCTCGCTTATGCATTCATACATATGATTTTAGCAGTTTAATGCAGTAAACTATATAGAATTCTAATATTCGTTATTTGTCTTGCATATAAAGCACATCATATTGTTGTATGTGTATATATGCCTGTCTGTATTTCTGGATTCATATATCTACTACCCGTTATTCCTGCCACACACACACACACACACACACACACACACACACACAGATACACACACACACACACACACACACACACACAAACAACACACAACACACCAAGCACACATCTGTGTAAGCATATCTATGTCTATGTTACATATAAGTAAATATGCGTGCGTGTATCTGACGCGTGAGCGCGTTTATGCTTATAATATATATATATATATATATATATATTATATATATATATATGCGTGCATACGCATTTATATGTAGTATGCGTAAATGTATTAGTAACCTATGCTTCTGTTTTATTCCTATAATTTACTTCATTTAGTTTATTTCTCTTTTTTTATTGCTTTTTATTTATCTATTCGTTTTTAAACCTAAACTCATACACAGTTTCTTATAGTTTTATATATATATTTCATCATCATGTTTATCTGCGCCTGCACGTAGGTGTATTTATATGTGTGCTCTGTGTGTGTACGTGTGTATGAGTGTGTATAAATATCGTTTCACTTCGTCCTATATGTACCTATATATAGATCGGTATTGGTGTATGTATGCATATAATACATACATACATCTGTTTCTAAAAATAACAAAATAAGGAAATGGACCATTTTACTGAGAAGATAATACATAGGTACTTCTTATAAAAACGCAAACCATAGAAAGAATTGATCATGAGAAAAGCATGGTATGAAGTACTTATAAGTTTAAGACATCCATCTTCGAAGGGTACCTCCATGCAATTCAGGAACAAGAGATCCCCACCAAATACCTACAGCATAAAAATGTAGAAAAAAATTTAGCAAGAAATATAGCTGTACAAAGCTGAGATTGAAGACATCAACTTAATTATTGCCAAGAGAATGTCTTCCACATATTATCTTCTCATGGGGTATGATGCAACGGAGAGAAACAGTCTGCAAAAGTCTATGGAACATTGATAAAGACGTTTGCACATCCACTGCGCAAGAT
>NC_042999.1:41803086-41830795 GCF_006345805.1 Octopus sinensis | reverse complement strand
AACCGATGCTGGTGTGTTTGCATCCCCGTCACTTAGCGATTCGGCAAAAGAGACCGATAGAATAAGTACTGGGCTTACAAAAGATAAGTCCCGGGGTCGAGTTGCTCGATTAAAGGCGGTGCTCCAGCATGGCCGCAGTCAAATGACTGAAACAAGTAAAAGAGTAAAGAGTATATATCTTGAAACATGATAACATATTACGGTATTTTGTTACGCAGTTTTGGTAACAAATGTTATTCTGCGATGGCGGGATTAGTTCTGTTGGTTACAAGCAATGAACAAGACAGGTATGCTTGTTTTCGACAATATTCACAACAAAATTGTATACTCTTGTGAATTAACCGAATTGGGAATTGAAATCTGGTCGATAGATTGCGCTTACTAACAGATTGAATCCCTTGGTTCTCACGTACCGAGGATGACATCTCCATCTATCTATATATTCCTTCAAACGGGAAGGAAGAGCTATTTTTATCATACCTGTGGCTATGGCGAAAGAATGTATCTGGTGGACGCGCCTGAAAGGATTAAATACAAACACTTTCCCGTCTGGTCAATCTCTCATCAACTTCTTCAAGTACCACTTGAAAAGGAAAGTGAGAGTAGAGAGGCAAGTTTTGTCTAGTGAATGTTTTAAAAAAAGATGGGTGAATGAAGCAAGGATGGCACGTATGAATGACGAAACCACCTTGATTATGATCCTATGAACCGTAAAATTAACACAGAGAGTTGCTTATTTGTAAAAAACTATAACATGTGACTTCATTGACCGAGGTTAGCGTGGTCTTTTCCGTAGGCTTTTCTTTCCACGGGTAAACCTCACCTGTCTTCCCCTTTACACTTTATATTGACATTTCTGTGATAACGATCCCTATTGATCGATTTTTTCCTTTCTTTCTTTTTTTTTTGCTTTCCTTTTTCTTTCCCTTTACAATCCCCTTTGATCGAAAACAAACCCCCTTTTTTATCCCCCAAAAGAAAAGCTCTACCTTGTAACTTGTCCCATTTGTGTGCAGCCCTGTGTGGCCAATAAAGAAACTTATCTATCTATCTATCTATCTATCTATCTATCTATCTATCTATCTATCTATCTATCTATCTATCTATCTATCTATCTATCTATCTATCTATCTATCTGTCTGTCTGTCTATCTGTCTGTCTGTCCGTCCATCCATCCATCTATGTATCTATCTGTCTGTCTTGCTGTCTGTCTATCTATCTATCTGTCTGTCTGTCTGTCTGTCTGTCTGTCTATCTATCTATCTATCTATCTATCTATCTATCTATCTATCTATCTATCTATCTATCTATCTATCTGTCTATCTGTCTGTCTGTCCGTCCATCCATCCATCTATGTATCTATCTGTCTGTCTTGCTGTCTGTCTATCTATCTATCTGTCTGTCTGTCTGTCTGTCTATCTATCTATCTCTCTGTCTATGAATGTACACACACATACAGATACATAGAAAAAAATACACACACAGTGTACAAAAGCGTGTACAGGGCCATACTCGTACATGGTTCACAGTAGTGCGCCACTTAGCGCCACCATCTACGACTCCTCTGGCACTTCCACCAGCGTCGCCTCAGCAGCATTCCCAACCACTACCGGAGAGATTTCTTCACAAATTGTGAAATCCTTAAACAGGTATAGATCTCTAGTATCTGAACCACGCTGCTGAAGTCGCATCAATGCTGGGCAGGATACGTCCCCAGGGGGAAATGAAATGAAAGGTCACACTGGACAATATATATTTCTTTACTGACCACAAGGGGCTAAACACAGAGGGGACAAACAAGGACAAGCAAACGGATTAAGTCGATTACATCGACCCCAGTGCGTAACTGGTACTTAATTTATCGTCCCCGAAAGGATGAAAGGCAAAGTCGACCTCAGCGGAATTTGAACTCAGAACGTAAAGACAGACGAAATACGGCTACGCATATCGCCCGGCGTGCTAACGTTTCTGCCAACTCGCCGCACTGGACAATATAGTTTAGAAAAAGAAACATGATCGTCACAATTGCCACACATTTTGTCATAGATCTGCTTCGGGTTTAAATAACTGCAGCAAAACCTAACTTCCCAGATTATACCAAATCAAGTCTTCCCCTTCAATGTTTCTGCTGTGGAGATTCCTGTTACTCTTACTCTTTACTCTTTCACTTGTTTCAGTCATTTGACTGCGGCCATGCTAGAGCACCGCCTTTAATCGAGCAACTCGACCCCGGGACTTATTCTTTGTCAGCCGAGTACTTATTCTCTCGGTCTCTTTTGCCGAACTGCTAAGTGGCGGGGACATAAACACACCAGCATCGGTTGTCAAGCAATGCTAGGGTGACAAACACAGACACACAAACATACACGTACACACACACACACACACATATATATATATATATATATACATATATACGACGGGCTTCTTTCAGTTTCTGTCTACCAAATCCACTCACTAGGCTTTGGTCGGCCCGAGGCTATAGTAGAAGACACTTGCCCAAGGTGCCACGCAGTGGGACTGAACCCGGAACCATGTGGTTGGCAAACAAGCTACTTACCACACAGCCACTCCTGCGCCTATATATTTGTTAAAATATATTTGTTATTTGTTAAAATTTTTTGTGCATTTCTATCAATCATTTCAACCCCTCTTGATATGGAAATTTCCGTACCAATTCGTCCGGGTTACGACAGTATCACGCATTGCTATGTTTCTCATTAATGTATTTAATTGGGCTTGATGATCTTGGTAGCATTCATCTCCTCCCAAGGTCAGAGATGACATTCGGTGCCATTGGATAGTCAGTCTACCATAGCTAGGATTCTTTTTTTATATTCTGCTAGATGCCTTAAAGTCATTGGGCAAAAACCTAGAGTGGGAATGCAACTATGACTAATATTAGTTGATTACTTAAGGCGGCGAGCTGGCAGAATCGTTTGCACGCCGGGCGAAATGCTTAGCGGTATTTCGTCTGGCGTTACGTTCTGAGTTCAAATTCCGCCGAGGTCGACTTTGCCTTTCATCCTTTCGGGGTCGATAAATCAAGTACCAGTTACGCACTGGGGTCGATGTGATCGACTTAATCCCTTTGTCTGACCTTGTTTGTCCACTCTATGTTTAGCCCCTTGTAGGTAGTAAAGAAATAGGCATTTCGTCCGTCTTTATGTTCTGAGTTCAAATTCCGCCGATGTCCAGTTTGCCTTTCATCCATTCGGCGTCGATAAAATAAATACCAGTTGTACACTGGAGTAGATGTAAAAGACTTCCCTCCCCCCGAAATTACTGGCCTTGTGCCAAAATTTGAAACTAATATTACTGGTTTACTTTGTTACATGTCACATATTTTCATTAGCTTGTGATGGGATCGGTTCTCGTGTAACCCGATTGTATGCAATCTTCTTAAAAAAATTAACTACCTTATGAAAAGGTTACTTCGACAGCAAATTAAAACTAATGTAAGCTGGCCCCATGTCCTGCTCCTATCTCTGACCCTTCCTCCCTTTCCCTTTCCCTAGCTGCCCTATCGCTGTAACCATAGTTCTCGTACCTCTGAACTAGTAAACCATATAACACTATCTCCGAACACTATTCCAGTCTTCATTTCACCTCCTCTCGTGCATAGACTTTTCTAATCGTCTCATGGTTTTTCTCCCTCTGCGGAATATTAAACAGAACAACAAATATATTGACCACCTACCAGCAGGAGGTAGAAAAACACCCACTCCACCTTATATGTTTGAGGCATTGAATCAAAATATAAACCAATTTATTACAAAATATGAAAGCTGTTTGAACTCAAAGCTGAAACGTTTTTGGGGTCTGATACACGAATGCTGGAATGTTATTGAAATTTCAGTTAGTAAGAGAGGTTGGTGTAAGAAATGTAATAAATTAGAAACAAGCATCTAATAACATATTACTTCCAGTATGACCGTTTATATCAATCATCTTTGAAGGAAAGATTCGACACGTGGAACTGTTACGTCTTTATTTCACAGGGAGATAATAATTACAAAGAAATCATTATTCAAAAACAGACGAAAGAAAACCCCCCAAAAAATCACCTGAAATTTTGAAAAACATATAAATAAATCAGAATGTTCTGAATGCAAGAATAGGTATATAATAAAATAAATTTTTAAAATTATAAATTACTTGACAACAGCATTCCTGGGGGAAAGCAAATATTGATTGGAAATGTTGGAACAAGGCCAGCAATTCCTGGGAAAAGTATAAGTCCATTACATCGATCACAGTGCTTCAACTGGTACGTATTTCATTAAGTCCGAAAAGATAAAAACGGAAAGTCGACCTCATCGGTATTTGAACGGAAAAAGGCGGCGAGCTGGCAGAAACGTTAGCACGCCGGACGAAATGTTTAGCGGTATTTCGTCTGTCGTTACGTTGTGAGTTCAAATTCCGCCGAGGTTGACTTTGCCTTTCATCCTTTCGGGGTCGATAAATTAAGTACCAGTTCCGCACTGGGGTCGATGTAATCGACTTAATACCTATGTCTGTCTTTGTGTGTCCCCTCTGTGTTTAGCTCCTTGTGGGTAGTAAAGAAATAGGTATTTGAACGGAAAGGCAGATACAACGAGAACACTATGCACTTCGCGTTAACGATTCTGCCAGATCGCCGCCTTTGGTAAAAAAAACATATATTAAACAGTGTAAACTAAAACAGAGGATGAAAATAAATGGAAATTATAAGGAATATCCATTCCGAAGTTTCTGGAATCGAAATTGCATCTCCGAAGACAATATATTCTTTATTTGTGGAGGCTCAATGGCCCAGTGGTCAGGGCAGCGGACTCGCGGTCATAAGATCGCGGTTTCGATTCCCAGACCGGGCGTTGTGAGTGTTTATTGAGCGAAAACACCTTAAAAAAGCTCCACGAGGCTCCGACAGGGGGTGGTGGTGATCCCTGCTGTACTCTTTCACCACAACTTTCTCTCACTCTTACTTCCTGTTTCTGTTGTACCTGTATTTCAAGGGTCCGGCCTTGTCACTCTCTGTGTCACGCTGAATATCCCCGAGAACTACGTTAAGGGTGCGCGTGTCTGTGGAGTGCTCAGCCACTTACACGTTAATTTCACGAGCAGGCTGTTCCGTTGATTCGGATCAACCGGAACCCACATCGTCGTAACCGACGGAGTGCTTCCATCCATTCTTTATTTATTTCAGTCATTGCGAGGTTACCGCTTGGAAGAATAAAATCGAACAAATCAATTCCAGTACTTTTTTCTTTTCTTTATTCTTTTTCTTCTGCTTTTTTTCTTTTCTTCCTTTTGATAATTGTTACGTATTCTATTAGCTTCTTTTGCCCAGCCGGAAATTCACGGGGACGTAAACAAACTAGCACCGGTTATTCGTTAGTGGGGGAGTGGACACAAATATACACACACACACATAGCGGCGAGCTGGCAGAAACGTTAGCATGCCTGGTGAAACGCTTATCAGTATTTCGTCAGCTGTTACGTTCTGAGTTTAAATTCCGCCGAGGTCGACTTTGCCTTTCATCCTTTCGGGATCCATAAATTAAGTTCAGTTAAGCACTGAAGTCCATGTAATCGACTTAATCCGTTTGTCTGTCCTTATTTGTCCTCTCTATGTTTAGCCCTTCGTGGGTAGTAAAAGAAATAGGTATTTCGTCTGCACCGAGGTCGACTTTGCCTTTCACCATTTTGGGGTCGATAAATTAAGTACCAATTACGCACTGGGGTCGATATAATCAACTTAATCCGTTTGTATGTCCTTGTTTGTCTTCTCTGTGTTTAGCCCCTTGTGGGTAGTAAAGAAATAGGTATTTCGTCAGCCGCTACGTTCTGAGTTCAAATTCCGCCGAGGTCGACTTTGCCTTTCATCCTTTCGGGGTCGATTAAATAAGTACCAGTTACGCACTGGGGTCGATGTAATCGTCTTAATCCGTTTGTCTGCGTTAGGCGAAATGCTGGGCAGTATTTCGTCTGTCTTTAAATTCTGAGTTCAAATTCCGCGCGAGGTTGGCTTTGCCTTTAGTCCTTTCGGGTTCGATAAATTAAGTACCAGTGAAGCACTGGGGTCGATGTAATCGACTTAATCCCTTTGTCTGTGCTTGTTTGCCCCCTCTATGTTTAGCGCTTGTGAGCAATAAAAAAATAACAAACATAAACACACACACATACAAAGCGATAACTACACCCCCCCCCTAACAAAGGTATGCTTTGTAAGAGGATCTGTTTCATGTGCTCTACGCAGTGGAGCTTGAACATGAAACCATGTGGTTGGGAAGCAAACATCTTACCACAAAGCCAAAACCAAAATAGTTTGAAATATAACTTCTAATATTCCAAGTATCAGCAAATGTATTAGATATAACAAAACGTTAACTCGTATCGATATCGCGTGATTGGAGTTACTGAACTTAAGAGAAGTTCATATCTTTTAGGGTATATCTGTGGAAATATAACAAAATACACTATACTGCAATACTGTTCTGCACGGTATGGTAGGGTGTGGAATAGTGTGGCATAAACATTCACGTGATAGCTTCTTATATATGATACACAGCGGTACTGTATGAATCATTGGAGGTTCTATATTAAAATCCCCTATCGGATAGCCAGATATAATTCTTCAACTCAGTAATATTGATATCACAGATAACGGTAATAGTAGAATGGTATAAATCATGAAATAAAAATAAGATATAAAATACACGCCAGCGACTGTTATGCATTGATATCGCTTATGCGATGGAGATTGTTGATATTAAGCCAATAATGGCAAAAACTATTGAGTTATTTCAAACTAATAAATAGAGTATATATACATACATACATACACACATCAATATATATATATATATAATATATATATATATATATATATATATATATATATATATTATATAGTATACAAAACCATAAGCATAAATGCATGAAAGCACAATAGCATATACATATATGCACTAAAAAGCTGTTAGTATATATGTGTAGGTGTGTGGTGTGTGTGTATTTCGGTGCATGGATGTATACACGTCTACATATACGTACTGGTAAATATGTTTTATATATGTGCGAGTGAGTATATGTATATGTACACTATTGTAAATGAAATTAACATGTACATACACACACTATATATATATACTATTGGATTTAAATGCATGTAAATAATATCTACATATGTATTTATGTATGTATGTATCTATATATTATATATATATATATATATAATATATATATATATATATTATATATATGTATATATACATATTATTTTCGTAGTTTCAGTTCAGCGATGCGTCCATACTGGGGCAACGCCGTTTTGCTACTTTGTTAACATTGACAGCCTCCTCTAGTATGTGACCATTTAGTGAATAAGGGGGTTTCATGTCGCTACCCTCATTTGCACCTCTTGCCTCGAGGTAATTTCATCTGGGACTCTCGACAGGAAGAGGTCCCAATTTTGATTTGAAAACACTTACATGCACTTTGTGTAGGTCCCTCAGTCTGTTTGGGAGGATATTAAAAAGTAACTAGTCCTGAAGTGCGATGGCATTTTGGGGATCCTTGGCACCGTCCAGTGTCGACCCGTTCTGGCATTGGTGTAATTTTCAATGCCAAAATTTCTGGGTTTAATCTCGAGTATGGAGCAATGGGATATTTACTGTTGTTTATGGCTGAATATGGAAATATTTTGTTTATAAGATTTTTGTGTGGATTGTTGTTTTCTGGAGGTGGTTGTTTGAATATTTCTATAGGATTATCTATAACTTTCTTTGTTGGTTTATCAAGATTTTTATTTATTTGGGTTCGTGCAAGCTATTCTCGATATCGTTATGATTTGTTATTATTGCATACCTCTCCCGCCTTCGCTCCAGGGAGTAGAGTCTTTGCTGTTTCAGCCTTTCCCAGTAGCTGAACTGTTGCAAAGAGACGATATTCTTTGTTAATCTTCGCTGGATTGCTTCAAGGTCCACTGTTAATTTTACACTGTTGGATGACCATAGCTGGGAGTTGTAGTCAAGGCGGCTGAGGATGAATGTCCTCCAGAAGACCATAATAGTTTCCTTCTCTCTGGTTCTGAACGTCCTCGGGACCTCAGCCAGCAAATCGTCTGTACTTTGTGGCCATTCTGGTAATGTACACTTGGAGACAGAGGTATCATCACTCATGTAGATACCCAGGTCCCTTACGGATATAGGCTCTGGGATTGTAATCCCCTGTGGACCAGTTTTATATTCAATGTTGGACGCTGGTAGCACAGGGCTTGGAATATTTCAGCATTAAACTGCATATTATTGCCTCAACACCCATTTATAGTGCTGTAAGAGTTGGGTCAGGCAGCTCCTACCTGGTCGAATGCCATGCTGGGTATCACTCAGCAAGTTGTTTTCTTCAAAGAATGCGATTCGTTCCCTTCTGACTAACCATTCCATAACTTGCTGATGTGTGAAGTCAGAGAGATAGGCTTATAGTTTATGGCATCTGCTCTGCTTCCCTTTTTATGCATTGGGCATATTATTCCCTCCTTCAGCTTGCTTGGCAGCCTGTCATTTGCAAGAAAGCTCTGGAAGACAATCTGTAGAGGTTTCGTCAGGTCACGTTTACACAATTTGAGGAGGATTGCTGGGAAACTATCAGGACCAGCAGTTGAGTTTGCGTCCATCTCGTCTATGGCTAGTCGTATATCTTCTTCGTTCATGTCGATATAATCCATCGCGATTGCCTCAATGGTTATAGGTGAGGCGGCAAAGAAATCCACTGGTTCGTTCACTTGTCTTTGTTCGAACGGCGTGGTAAAGACACTTTGAAACTGGTCATTCGGTACCTCACTGATCCTGGTTGGACTATCTTTGAGGGAACTATCCTTTTGGAAAGGGGTCCTATCTTGAAGTGTACTGAGGCTGTTTCTTTCGCATAATGAAAGAAGGCCTTTGGGTGTGACTTAATGTTTTTTATAACCCGGGTTTCTTTGTCTATTCTATGTGTGTGTATGTATATATATATATATATATATATATATATATATATATATATTGGTATACATATATAATACATATGCATATATAAATATATAAATAATAATAATAATAATAATAATAATAATAATAATAATAATAATAATAATAATATAATAATAATATAATAATAATAATAATAAAACAATACCTGTTGTCATAGGTGCCCTGGGAATTATAGCGAAAGGGACTAATTGCTACCTAACTCAGATACCAGGAAACCCCAAAATGGCAGAAATTCAAAAGATAGTGCTCATGGGAACTGCTCATATCCTACGCAAAATACTCTCTATGTAATCCCAAGGTTTAAAACAAACTTTTATTTATTTATTTATTTATTTATTTTATTTTATTTTATTTTATTTTTTTATTTTTTATTTTATTTTTATGTATTAGACATTCACTAGTACAACACAAAAAAAACCCCCCAAAAAACCCCCAAATATATGGCACAGAACTTCCAACCTCTTGTCTCTTGAGGTCTCTGGGTGAGACTTGGAGCCAACTTGTACAGACATAAAGCAAAAGTCAAACATAGAATAATAATAATAATAATATCAGAGTGATAACATTTGACTGGCTATAACTATTGTTGCGCTTTGTTTTATTTTTCTTTGTTCATTGTAATCGATGTATATATATATATATATATACATATATACAGAAATACGTGTGTGTGTTTGCGTGTATGCGTATGTACAAAGATTTTATACATACATATCTACAAGAGTTTACACAAATAAAACTGGCTTATATATATACTTATTTACTTGTTTCAGTCATCTGACTGTGGCCATGCTGGAGCACCGCCTTTAGTCGAGCGAATCGATTCCAGGTCTTATTCTTTGTAAGCCTATTACTTATTCCATCCGTCTCTTCTGCCGAACCGCTAAGTTACGTAAACAAACCAGCATCGGTTGTCAAGCGATGTTGGGGGGGGGGGGACAAACACTGACACACAAACATATACACACAAACATATACACACACACACACACATATATATATACATTTATACGCCGGGTTTCTTTCAGTTTCTATCTACCAAATTTACTTACAAGGCTTTTGTCGACCAGAGGCTATAGTAGAAGACACTTGCCCTGAACCCGGAACCATGTGGTTGGTAAACAAGCTACTTACCACAATGGCACTCCTACGCCCATATATGCAAATTTGATGAGTATGCCCTTCTATATGTATATATAAATACACGGTGTAATTTATATTTTAAGGAATTTGTGTATATGCACAAATATAGTTTATACACAGACATACACACACATATATAAACATATATATACATACACACACACACACACACACACACACACATATATATATATATATATATATATATATATATGTATATATATACATATATATACAGATGTGCAGATAGCCATCTATCTATCTATATACATTTTTTAAACACTATCATACATAAAGTTACCTGACTTTCCATGAGTATATATGTATTATAATACATGCATATATATGTATATATATATATATATATATTAATATATATATACATACAACACACATATACCTGCATGCGTATATGTTTAATATTGTTAGTATAATATGTTTAGGTGGGTAAGCACGCGTTTATTTCTGTGTGTGTGAGAGTGAGTATAGATGATCAATATATTTAGATATTAGACATATGATATCAGTTGGTCTGTAATAAGAGTAATGTAGCGAAGTAACAGAGCGAAATAGGTTATTCAATCTGTCCATATTTCTGATGAGATATCGCACTTTATCTTCGCAAACAAATCACTGTTTAAGAAACGTTCTTGTATTTCCTATTTCATGCTCTTTAACTTGGATATTATTACAAAGTAATCAACGTTGTTGAAAATCATTACAAATTATATATTTGAACAGGCTAAGGTAGGAATCTTAACAAAGAACTCTCGTGTGAAAACCCACACGTACCCTTAGCATATATATATATATATATATATATATATATATATATATATATATATATATATATATATATGTGTTTATGCATATACACACACATATAGATACGTGTGTATGTATGTATCTATCTATATCTATATTATATGTTATATATACACATATATGTTTGTATGTATATATATATATGCATATGTGTATATAACATGTATGTATGTATGTATGTATGTATGTATGTATGTATGTATGTATATATATAATATATATATTATATATATATATATTATATATATATTATATATATATAATATTATGTTTTGCCCTGTGTGTGCGCGCGCTATTGTGTGCTCATGTAGAAAAGATGAAAGAGAGAGAGAGAGAGAGAGAATGTGTGAGATAAGAGACATAGATTGAGAATAAGCCGAACTACATATCAATATTACCTGTGTGAATGTGCATGGGAAGGTGGTTAGCGTGTTGCACTCGCGATCGAAAAATCACGGTTTCGATTTGTAGATAGATATGTCATTAAGCAAAAATACTTCACCTCCAGTTGCTCCGGTCCACTCAGCTGTAATTGGATAACGCTCTGCAACAAACAGACGTTTCCACGCAGGGAGAAAGCTTCTCTGCCCGCCTAGCTATATATTTATACATGCACACTTATATATATGCATGTGTGTGTGTGTGTTATAGCGGGTAGTCTCCTGCTTAGAATGTTGGCTCCACGTTCATAAAGTGGTTTCGACAAAACCAGTTGACTGCAGAAATGTATCACCAACCTACGGCTGATTCACTCTTCTCTCTCCAGCTGCGATATCTATCTATATATATAAAGCTGAAGTTGTCTGTGTATGACAGGTTTGGTAACCTTCAACGAACACTAACTCCTCCGAGACCCTGCGGCACAAGTTCACCGAAATTGAGAGTATGATAGAAGAAGGCTTGCTCTTCCTTCCGTAGAAGAAAAATTTCAAATCGGACAATGTTAACACAAAAAAATTATTTACACCAAAAAGGCGCTTTTTTTCTATGAAAATCCCTACTTTTTACGATTTTTTTACTGATGTGTCACAATTTTTCGGTGTATTTCAACCAGAAAAATGGTCACTTAAAGAGAATAACAAGCTACATAATGCAAAATTTTTACTTGTCAAAAATTCCAATTCTAAAGGGTCGAAACAAACCCGAGCAACGCCGGGCGATACTGCTAGTCCTCGATATTTCTCAGCGTCAAGGCTGGAAGAGCCGAATGATTGGCTATCCCCCTTGGTGGCTACTTAAAATTCAAAAGCACATAGCAAGAGTATCGTAGTGTCTACTATGTTGTCTTTGGGATTGAAAGCTATATATAACTATATACGAGTGTGTCTATATATGTGCGCTCTTGCACGCGAATATGTAAGTGCGTGTTTCCTTTTACATATGCACACACACACATACACATAAACATGTATTTCCCCTCTCCCACCACTCTCTCTCTCTCTCTCTCTCTTCATCTGCACGTGTTTGCGTGTGTCCTCTGTTAATTGGCGGCGACAGTTATATATAATTATTTTGTATCTTTAAGCCGGAAACGTTTAAGATATGCTTTTGTTTTTGGCCTAGAACAATGGTATAGCTGTCCATATTTCTAGAGTTTGCCATCCAGTCGTATCTGCACAGGGCTGAATGCTTATGGGTGTCCCTTCTAGTGTAGCTAAGATAAAATATTGGTGTAGGTTCACCAAATTCCGTGCCATTTTATCCACCGTATGTAAAGGAATTAGAGTCCCCTCTTCGCTTTTCGCCATGTAGGAATCAGCGCTGAAGAGAACTGACAACAAAATTTGATACCTGATATATCTCTCACCATCAAATTTACCAACATCTACTTTTTAAAGTATCATATTTAGTCAAACAAATAGTACCCTTTAAAAAACTATACTCTCATTGAAAATTTAACCAGTATTAATCCCCCCACCAATAATGAGATATATTAAAATATGTATCGGTTGAATTATCTCTAATTTATCAACAAAGAGAGCATCGACACTACCATACTTCTCTTCACCCTTACTCTCTTTCTCTTTTCTCTCTTACTCTCTTTCTCTCTTCTCTCTTACTCTTTCAACTTCTCTCCTATTCTTTCACTTTCTCTTTCTCTCTTTCTATCATTCTCTTTCTCTATTCTCTCTTCTCTCTTACTCTCTCTCCTCACTACACACCTTCCCCTTCCCCGTTCATCGTCAACCCTCCCACATAAGCCAACCCCACCCCTACACATTCCTACTCCACCTTCCCTATCCTTCCCATCCCCCATCCCCTCCCCTCCTTTCCTTTCCTTCCCATCCCCCATCCTATCCCCTACACCCTCTCCCACATACACCACCTCTACCCCCACCATCTGCCTACCCACAAACCCTACCTGTACCCCCACCCATATACCCTAACTCTATCCCAACCCTCAGCCGAACCCACACCCACTCGTGCTTTCCACACTCTCGACTCCCCCACCTCCCAAAAACATCACACCACACCACACTACACCATACAACATTACACATCACATCACAACACACCACCCACACACCAGCACTGACCAATTCCCATCCCCACATTTTCACACACATACACGCACACGTCAAAACCACCAGCCCTCTTTCACACGCACACACGTACTCTCTTATATACACACGCACCTTCGAGTTGGGGGTCATCTTTACTTTGTTATCCCTCCTATTTCTTCTCTCTCCTGTGTGACCCTTCTGTCCGGCAGTCGCCATGATAAATCGGTAGCCACTACACACATTTTTTTCTCTCCTTGTTTTTTTTCCGTGTCCCTTTCTGTAGAAGAGCGTAGGCTCGAAACGTAAAGGACTTTTTCAATTCCTGAGCGTTATTGTACTAATACATCTGTTTGTTTTGTACACCACCTGTCTTCGCCTTTTGTTCTTTTTTTCGTGAACTCTCCCCCTATATATATATATATATATATATATAGATATATATATATATGGATGCATCGATAGATAGATCGAGAGACAGATATATATATATATATATATATATATATATATAGAGAGAGAGAGAGAGAGAGAAAGATAGATAGATAGATAGATAGATAGATAGATAGATAGATAGATAGATAGATAGATAGATAGATAGATAGATACAGAGATATAAAGATATAGAAGTGTAGATATAAGTACACTAGACACAATGTACGTATTAGTGTGTCAGCTTGCGTGTATAAACATATATTCATACCATATCCTAGTTTATGGAATGAAGTCGTTTATTCATTGAATACTTCCGAATAGAATACAAATAAACTCTTATCCATAGAGAAGTTATAAGTAACACACGCAATGTCTGTTTTGTGTCAGCATGCCATTCAAGTAACGGATCTCTTCTCTTAGCAACAACCAGTCACAACTATATCTCTCATCACAACCACCAGACATACTACTACTACTACTACTACTACTACTACTACTACTACTACTACTACTACTACTACTCTAGCAGTGTCAGTACATTGGTTGTGATGATTGTGAACGGTCTTACTTTATTAACTGAAACTGTTGTAAATTATATATTTCTCACTACAACTCGCCTATTTTCGTATCGTTACGGTGATGTGACTGTATTCTCACCCACAATACCACTAAACTATGTTATTATATCTGCTTACACTACTTTATACAATCTTTGACAGAAATTATGGTATCAGCGGTTTTAGAGTACATTTTACCAAGTTTTGTTTTTTTAATTTATAACAAATAAACCAACTACAGACATGACCAAAAGTAATTTTTGTTTAATTGCTGAAGCCCAGAATTGTGGTGTGGTGAAATGTAAAAAATCATATAAATGCGCCCTTTTAAAGCCTAGCCAGTCTCATGGGCCCGGTTACCCGGTTTCTATGGCGTATGTGTTCCCCAGTTGGACGGGATGCCAGTCCATCGCAGCGTTACCCATTTTTGCCAGCTGAGTGGAATGGAGCAACATGAAATGAAGTGTTTTGCTCAAGAACACAACGCGTCGCCCGGTCCAGGAATCGAAACCACAATCTTACGATCATGATGCTGACACCCTAACCACTAAGCCACGCGCATCCACGTTGTGAAATGTATTGAAACCATATTCGAGCAAATTATTTGAATTAATGTCTTCGGTTTTCTCTAGATCGAGTTGAGAAAAGGTAGGACAACGCTCAATGTTTGAAAATTTAGGAATTAATTCTATGTTTAGGAAAAATTATGAAGTCATCGACAAAAAAGAAGCTGATAAATAAAAGTTAAAATTTTCACCATTAGTATTCTGTTCTCGAGCTTTTATGACAGCTTGATGTCTTTGAAGGATTTCACCAATAAAAATCGATATTCCCCAACGAAGTAGTTCCATATATCTGGAATATCAGGTGACAGGTAGGCTTTGTAGCAGGGAGTCTAGTCATGCACCATTAAAAAAAATCAACATAGATTTCAATCAGATTGATATCCGATCTGTTTTCTGTTCGTGACTGAATTGCTGTGTCTTTTGTAAATTTTGCATGTAAAAATCTCTAATGATGCTCTTAGGTCTGTAACATGACTGCTTAGCATCCTGAAAAAAAAATGACTGCTTCATCACTGAACATATCTACGATTGATGGGACGAGAAACTTGTCCAAAATTTCATTTTAAACTTCTACATTCGCAGTTGAAATAATGATTGTTATCTCCCATGGTCTTTAATCTAATATGCAAAGACATACAAATGAGTTAGAAATTTGGTTTGTTTACTTCCTGCAGCCATATTTATATATTTTATAAGAATGACACCAAACAAAATTTGTAGCATCATTGCCAAAACCAAAGAGAATTCGGGATTTATCACTGAATGTATCATTAACTCACTGAAACCACTTGTTTAGTTTAAGTGTTAGTACGGGTTTTTCCTTGGATAAATTCCATGCCATTCAGTCAGTTTCTTTAAATACTCTCACAAACATTGACTTATTCCGTAATCTGTTTTTTTTACAATTAGTGAGTTTCGTAGTTTCTGTTTTTAAGGCGTTGTTTACCTTTTATAAACTCCACATTTTGTTATACTTTTAGACACACTCGCTGAGAACAACACACATCATTTACCATACATTTAGATCGGATTTTGTTTGTGAATGTGTTTTATGATTCTTTCCATAGTTTCAGTTGACTTGTTAGAGCCATGATTCGTTTCATTTAGCCAAATCCAGTAGTTTATTAAGACCTGCATGCATTCTCTTTCAACTTCAGGCTAATTTGCATTTTTAAACACATGCCAGTGATTAATTTAGAAATGAAAATTACAAAGTGTTTGCATAATTTTTTCTCCTCAACATTGAGAGATGCCCTAATTTTCTCTTCTACTTGATCTTAGGAAAAACGAATCCATGGATTATAATAATTTAATTTCTTTGGGTCCTGTTTCAGAAAATCGGAATGAATGCTTAGCTATTGAATAAACATTGTTATGTGACATATCTATCTTTACTTTCCTTAATATGAAGTAAAATAATATCTCCCAAGTGTGGCGATTCCTTTACCAGGAATTGCAGCAGCTCACTTAGAATTTTTTATAGATGATGACAATTAGTGTTGACTGAAGTTGCTGGTTGCGTCTGCTAGAACTGCCGGAAAACACAAACCAAATTGCCGAGAAGCAAAAGTTTAGTTTCCGGATAAAAAAAAATGCGAACGAACGACGATGCATTTGAGAGAAATTGCAACCGTTTCTCCCACACCTAACATTCTAACCTCTGAAAAGTGCAAGGCATATTGAATGATCGAATCGTAGATTTTTGCAAAACATTCCATGCTGTTCAACACATCAGGTGAAAGAAAATCCGAGTTCTCTAATTCCTTTAGACCGGATAAGTATTAGGATAAACATAAAGAGATTGCTGACTCCTATCTTAATCACTCCGCCATTTCTTGGAGAACAGGGACATAGTAAGAGATTAATTTCGATCTTTACAGAGACTAGCATTTTTTCGGTGAGGAATTGAAAGAATAAGAGAGAAAGAAAGAAAGAAAGAAAGAGAGAGAGGGAGAGAGAAAAAAGGGGAGAGAGAGAGAGAGAGTGGTACTAATACATGACAGGTCCCTTATTTCAAGAACCTCAAAGAACGAAAGGTAAAGTTGACATCGGAAAAGTCAGAATTCAGAAAGCAATGATTGAAAATTACACAGTAAGTGTCGAAGAAAAGGAGGAAACTTACAAGAAAAGAGCTCTTGGGAATCTACCAATTCATCAACTTATGTAGGCACAAAGCAAGAAAATTGTTTTGAGACGATGGTTTCAGGAGAATTAGTTGTTTTGTCGACATCAGTATTTGACCGAGGAGCAATGAAAAGTAGAGTCGACCTCGGCCGTACTTGAAATCAAAACGGGAAGATCCGCAACTAGATACAGCATTGTATTTTACTCTCTTTACTCTTTTACTCTTTTACTTGTTTCAGTCATTTGACTGCGGCCATGCTGGAGCACCGCCTTTAATCGAGCAACTCGACCCCGGGACTTATTCTTTGTAAGCCCAGTATTCTGTCGGTCTCTTTTGCCGAATCGCTAAGTGACGGGGACATAAACACACCAGCATCGGTTGTCAAGCAATGCTAGGGGGACAAACACAGACACACAAACACACACGCACACACACACACATATATATATATATACATTTATACGACGGGCTTCTTTCAGTTTCCGTCTACCAAATCCACTCACAAGGTTTGGTCGGCCCGAGACTATAGTAGAAGACACTTGCCCAAGGTGCCACGCAGTGGGACTGAACCCGGAACCATGTGGTAGGTAAGCAAGCTACTTACCACACAGCCACTCCTCTTTCTTCGGCATTCTTAACAACTTTGTCAATGATACATTAATGCAGGTATATTTAACTGCCACATCAACCAGAAATAAGACACACCAAAGGACTGACGCTCAACTGCGTGTATTTGTATGTCTGTGTGTCTGTGCATTTGTGTGTGTATGTGCATTTGTGTGTGTATGTGCATTCGTGTGTACGTGCATTGGTGTGTGTGTGTGTATGAGAGTATATGAGTATGCGTGCATGATTTGCGGTGTGGATTGCAGCTTGTTACAGAATAGAATCTTTCTAACACCGCAGCATGCTTGGGGAAAGGTGGAGAGAGAAATTCTATGAAATCGATTCCACTATTTGATTTGTATCTATTTTATTGACCCTAGTTTGATGAAAGGCGCTTTTAACCCCTATAGGAATTAAGCTCAGAAAATAAAACGACTTATCCAACTACTCTACCGATTCTGCTATATACCCCCGTTTCAGGATAATAGTAATGATTTGTCAATTATGCACACGGCTACAGCTTTCAGAAAGATAATAATGGATGACAACAACGTGGTTGGTAATTTACCTTATCGATGAACGAAGGATGAAAGGCGAAGCTGACCTTGGAGCAATTTAATCTCAGCATCTAAACGGTTGGAACTAAATACAACAAAGTATTTTGTCCGTGGCTATATCAATTATCACATCTATGGACCTAATAAACACCTCTAATTTAGGTACAAGACCGGCAATTTTGGGGGGTAGAGACGATTACATCAACCCCCAGTATTTAATTGGTACTTTATTTTATCGTTCCCATGAGAGAGAGAGATGAAAGGCAAAGTTAACCTCGACACGATTTGAACTCATAAATGTAGAGAGTCGGAAGAAATATGGCAAAGTATTTGGTCAGACAATATAAAGATTTTGCTACCAATACACTATCTTATGAACTGACATAACAACAACAGCAGCAGCAGCAGCAGCAGCAGCAACAACAACAACAACAACAACAACAACTACTACTACTACTACTATACTACTACTACTACTACTACTACTACTACTACTACTACTATAATAATCTTTTCTATAATAGGCGCAAGACCTGGATTTTTAAGTGATGGGATACGTAGATTACATCAACCAGAGTGCATAAGTCTGAATGACTAGTACTTATTACATCGAGCCAGAAAGGGTTGAAAGGCAAAGTTGATCATGGCGGAATTTGAACTCAGAACCTAAAGACGGACGAAATGCCGTTAAGCATTTTGCCCGGCGTGCTTACGATTCCGCCAGCTCACCGCCTTAATAACAATAATAGTAATAATAATGATAATAATAATGATAATAATAATAATAATGATAATAATAATAATAATAATAATAATAATAATAATAATAATAATATAATAATAATAATAAATTTTTCGAAAATTTTATCCTCTATATGTGTGAATATATATATATGTGTGTGTGTGTGTGTGAGAGAGTGTGCGTATATACATATATATATATGTGTGTGTGTGTTTGCATATATATATATATATGTGTGTGTGTGTGCATATATATATATATATATATATATATATATATATATATATATATATATATATATATATACCTATATATATATATATACATACATATACACATATATTTACATATATATACACATATATATACACATATATATACGCATATATATACACATATATATACACATATATATACACATTTATATACACATATATATACACATATACACACACATATATACACACATATATACACATATATATACACATATATAGATACACATATATATACACATACATATACACATATATATACCACATATATATACGTATATATATGTATATATACACACATAGACACAAATAAATGCATATACATACTCATATGTGTATGGTATTATCACCAACACTTACTCTATAATTCTTATCATGATTATCTACACAGCGCTTACCTCCACCGATCACGCGATGAAGAAGAAAACAAAGGAGAAAGAAAGTAGTGGACGTTCCAAAATCACTGTCCGTTCCGAGTCAGACGATTTTAATAAATAATTCCACTTCATTATTATGCAGCGATATTCTTAATTTGAAATTTAATCCTTCTCCGATGCTCAGGCGATCGATATTCAAACGCCAGCGTGGCTGCTGCTGCTGTTGTTGCGACCACTACTACTACTACTACTACTACTACTGTCGCTACTGCTCTAACTTTCTCTTACACAAAAGCACCATCATCACCATTATCAATACAAATCTGCAAAGTTAGGTGGTCATAAACAAACCAACACTGGTTGCCAGGCGCCTGCGCTCTGTACATATATATATGTATAGAAAGAGAGAGAGAGAGTGACAAGCATACATATAAACAGACAGATATATTTTATGTGTATATCTATCTATCTATCTATCTATTTATGCATATAAATATATATATATATATATATATATATATATATATATATATATATATATATATATATATAAAAAACTAAGGTTACAGAACAAACAAATGCAAGGTCATCCACATAAAATTTCATATCTCGAACATTTAATCATATAGAATATACATATGATATCACGGAAGATGAAAAATAACCCATCTGTACAAGCATATAAGAAAGTGCGAGAAAACCTTAGTTTGATATGTTTGTCTCATTCAATTGAGCACTTCTATAGCAGTCCTATTAAGCATTTTGTTCCTGATAAGAACAATCACTGTATTATTGAAATATATATATATATATATATATTATATATATATTAATTTGTTTTTTGCTCCGCCTCTGTTCTGTTTTTGTTTTTCCAACGGATTTCCTTTTTTCTTCCTGAAGAGAAAGACACAATATGGTCCCATTATTCAATCGGATTTTGTAATTTGTGCCTTTCGAAACACGTGTAGAATGAAATAAAACGATTTCTGTTCAATCTGCGTTCAGGCTCCATTTCTTCAATTCACCAATAATGTTTTAATTTCAATTATCCGCATCAACGCACGGTTGCAACGCCAGATGGTTGTACCTCCAACCGTGCTGTTTACTGCTGTGATTTTTGCTACTAAGGTATCGGTTAAACTTTTGATTAATCTACTACAAGATTATTCATCTTTCTATTTCACATAATATATATATATATATATATGGATAAATTGATAGACAGACGGGCAGATAGATAGTTAGTTAGATAGATAGATATGTAAGGTTTTGTCTAACTAATTCACTGACAAAGTAATTGTCGGTCTCGACTACAAAAGATAATTGCAGAAGGTGCAAACTGAAAAAACTGTATCAGATAGATATGTGCATTGCATGCTATACTCTTTTACTTGTTTCAGTATTTGACTGCTGTCATGCTGGAGCACCGCCTTTTGTCGAGCAAATCGACCCCAGGACCTATTGTTTGGAAGCCTGGTACTTATTCTATCGGTTTCTTTTGCCGAACCGCTATGTTGGGGGACGTAAACACACCACCATTCGTTGTCAAGCGATGTTGGGGGACAAACGCAAACACAAACACACACACACACACACACACACACACACACACACACATATAGTATATATACATATATATATACACATATATTATATAATAATATATATATATATATATATATATATATAATATATATAATAATATATATATATACGACGGGCTTCTTTCAGTTTCCGTCTACCAAATCCAATAACAAGGCTTGGGTCGGCCCGAGGCTATAGTAGAAGACCTATGACCAATGAATCTAAAATTACTGAAGAATGTAAGTATAAGATTATTCTATATCCTTGTTTCATATTCTAAATGCTGTCTCAGATGAAGTTACTTAGTAATGAACGCTAAAACAAACTTAACATTGTGTCATGAGTTTGCAGGCACTGAGGAATTATATTGAGAACATTTCAAGTTTGTCTAAAGAAAAACCTTTAACTTTTGAATTTGCAATCGTATTTATTACACACACACACATACACACACATATACACACGCACGCGCACACACACGTTTACACACGCATACACACATATACGCTCACATACACTACATGCGCTTTCAAATACGGAGCCATACACACGTACCCATGTGAAGGTACAAGTCCATTTCTCTATGTGTTAACTCAAAGTAAGGCATATATCAGTAAACAGTTCTGTCGCTAGTAAATTGTCATATAGCAATTTGAAAGCTCACATGAGAATTATTAACATAATTACGTACGCTAAATTGATGTAAACTGTAACATTTGAAACTGATATTTGGTCAATGCTGCATCAGTGTGGGATAATTCACCAACCCACGTGAATTCAAATTGGAAACGAAATCTCAAGAGCACAATAACGCTTATTTAAGCAAAATCAAAGCCAATAACTGCACTAAAAATAAAACCAAGCTATGAACGTTTAACTCTTACCTTCTCTCCTTTTCCTTCTCTCTCTCTCTCTCTCTCTTTCTCTCTCTCTCTCTCTTTTACTCTGTCGTTCTTTCTTTCGTTCGTTTTTCATTCTTTCTCTTAAATAAACAATAAAGCAACCACGAAAGAGATTTTAAGGCTTTGCGGCGACTTACTTGTTTACATTTGAAGGACAAATGAATTACGACACAACCAATGCACGTGATAGCAATGAATAATTAAGGCACTGCTTACAAAGAAACATACTTACATACATAGATAGTTGCATAACTACACACACACATACACACACACATTCACACATACATACACATATGTATGCATATGTATGTTTGTATGTATGTAAGTAAATTTCTATGTACGTGTGTGTTTGTGTAAATCTCAATATCTGTCATATGGTCTCTGTACGTATTACCGTGTTCTATGCCTCTATGTATGTGTGTAAGCATTTGCATATGCGCGTATGCGCAATGAAACTATCATCTCAAGAAAGCCAAGAGAATAGAACTTGAACTTCAAATTACAGATACAGCTAAAACCAATATAATATCCACAACCACATAATTTAAATATAGGAAATAAATCCAACAAATTGCTATCTTTTGTGAGAAATATAATTTAGAAAGAAAATGAAATAGAATAAAATAATCATATATATATAGCGAATGTAAATAATCTGAACTGAAAAATGAATCCACTTATGGAATGATTTTACTGTGTTTACAATAAGAGTTTAATGTAGGGGAAGTATAATCGAAAGTTAAAGTTCTCCGCTTCGAATGAGACAAGGCCTCGAGTTCGATCCGGCTACACTCTATTTTGGGCAAAGGTTATTTTAACAGGATATTTGTCCTTGGGTAGTAAGTGTTGTTTCCTATTTGCTTACCCTTAGAAAGTATGAAATATGGCTAATATTTCCGACAAAATTTGAGTTTTGTTACATTCATTCAAACACCAAAGAATCCTTCTCAACACATGGATACGATGCTCCTTCATTACACTTGATCATGATCAAAGATGCACATATTGTCAGCCACTAAGGGCCATGCTCAAAAAAGCGACCAGCAGATCTGTGGTATTGAGCAGAATATTTTCTATAACGATATTTCTGCTTCAGCAACTCAGCACTGAATTTCACTGAAATGAAATGGAAAATAGGTCCGTTACAGAACATTGATGTCCTGTTCATTAATGTGTGCCGGAAATTTTCTTCAAGTGAACATTTGTCTGTGGTATGCTCAGTCACTTATACGATAGTACGGCCTTAATTATGGTTATCCGTCAAAACTAAGAACCATATACTTATTGTGTGCATCTGTTAGTGACAGTACGTCTCAATCCATGATGTGCTACATGAGTTGCAGGGCATAAGTTGCAGAGCTTGTGCAACTTGAGTTGCTGAGCATTCTGTATTCCTCTTACAATTTTTATTCCAAGCTATCACGGACAAGCGAAAAGATCGCGCTACGAAGCTTTTGAATAAGGTGAAGCATCCTCTCCAGGCGTAGGAGTGGCTGTGTGGTAAGTAGCTTGCTTACCAACCACATGGTTCCGGGTTCAGTCACATTGCGTGGCACCTAGGGCAAGTGTCTTCTACTATAGCCTCGTGCTGACCAAAGTCTTGTGAGTGGATTTGGTAGACAGAAACTGAAAGAAACTCGTTGCATGTATGTATATATATGTATGTGTGTGTATATATGTTTGTGTGTCTGTGTGTGTCCCCCTAACATCGCTTGACAACCGATGCTGCTGTGTTTACGTAACTTAGCGTTTCAGCAAAAGTTACCGATAGAATAAGTACTATGCTTGCAAAGAATAAGTCCTGGGGTCGATTTCTTCCACAAAAGGCGGTGCTCCAGCATGGTCACAGTAAAATGACTGAAACAAGTAAAAGAGGAAAAGAGTACATGAACATGCCTTGTTTTGTTCTCAGACGAGACAAATGTTTACCAAAATCAGATGGTGAACATCCAGAACAATCGTTGGCTTGACGTGTCGCCAAAGCATGTACTGAGTGTGATAAAAATCAAACATCTAGTCAACATCATGATGTTTGGAGTGATAACTAGTGATGGCGATGGTATGCCTCCATTCATCATCCCACACAGTCTCAGACTCAACACTGAGGCCTGAACTGAGTGTCTGGAGTGGGTAGTGCTGCCCTGGGTCAAGAGAGTGGCTGCTGGAAGTTACTATGTCTCGCAACATGACTCTGCAGCATGCCACACAAGCAGGAGAAACCAGCCATGGCTGTCAGAGAATTTCTGCGACATCCTCCCTAATATCTGGACACTTAACTCTCCAGATTGCAATCCCCTTGATTATTTTGTGTGGGGCGCAATTGAGTGAGACACCAAAAAACTCCTTGTAACACCAAAGATGAACTGAAAGAAAGGATTATGGCAGCATTCCTCAAATTTTTCAGGAGGTTCCAAAATCGTCTGGTTGACGTGGTTGAAGTATTACTGAATAAATTTAGTTTTTAGCATTTCAAGATATTTTGGTAAATATCACTGTTATTTTCAGTTTTGCCTAATTTATACAACAAATTCACTGCATACTATATATATATATACATACATACATACATACATACATACATACATACATACATACATGCAAACGTATATATATACACACACACATACATACATGCATACGTATATATATACACACACACATACATACATGCATACGTATATATATTCACACACATATACATACAAGCATACGTATATATATACACACATACATACATGCATACGTATATATATATACATACACAGATAAATACAAGCATACGTATATATATACATACACACATAAATGCATACGTATATATATACACACACATACATACATGCATACGTATATATATACACACACACACACATGCATACGTATATATATATACACACACACACACATACATACACACACATACATGCGTATACACATACACACACACATAGATGCGTATACACACACACACATACATACGTATATATACACACACACATACAATTATGAGGAAAATTTTCAAAAAATTTTTCAAAACTTTTTGGGGAAAATTTTCAAAAAATTTTGAAAAATTCTTGGGGAAAATTTTCAAAAAATTTTTCTAAAATTTTGGGGTAAATTATCCCCAAAAATTTTTTTGAAAATTTTTTGAAAATTTTCCACAATCCCGGAATCGATGGAAATGTTTTTTCGTTGAATGAGTTCCTGTGACCTCCAAATATTGCAAAATTAGTTTACTTAATGTGAGCCTGGTAACTGATCGTTTTGGGATCTTGTTGTTTGTAACTTTTGGTGATCCATGGTGCAACGAACAACATGGTAAAAATCCCTGCCATAAATTTGGTGTAGATGGGTAATGTCAAATAATTCAATCACAACATATATTTAAATTCAACAAGGATAAATTGAAATATCATTTTTCAGTATTTTATAACATAAAATCTTAAATTATTGACACATTATCACTTATCTTATAAGAGCAATGTCTGGAAAAATCATGGATTGCATGGAAAAATGCAAGCATGAAAAATAAGATTCTTAAGATTATAAACCTGGAAAAGTACAGGACAAGTTATTACACCTGTAAGAGTATAGGACAATCTATTACTTCAAGTAAAGAATAAGAAACTTTTTACTTAAAATATTGCAGCTAAAATTAAAATTTGAATATTAAAAATTATTTTATTATAGTTTTCAAATAACACTATACATATTTAAGTACAATTTGGCTACTTTACTACTTTAAATACAGAAAATAGTGGCTAATTAGAAAAACTTGAAAGTTAGCTGAACAGTTTTGCGCAATAAAAGATGAGAACTCTAAAGAGTGATAAATTAGAAGAAGTGGCATTCTTTGGTGCAATATTTTAATTAAAATGTTTCTTATTCTTTATTTTACTTGACGTAGTAGTTTGTCCTATACGTTTACAGGTGTCATAACTTGTCCCGCACTTTTCTAGGTTTATAATCTTAAGAATATTACTTTTCATGTTTGCATTTTTCCATGTATATATATATACTAGCAGAGATACCCGGCGTTGCCCGGTTACATTCAATTGAAGAATTAGACTTTTCTGTTATATATATATATGGATACACACACACATACATATGTATATTAATATAAATACATGACAGTACATGAAGTTTGTTAAACAAAAGGGGATCATGTATATACCTCCTGGCTGTTGAGATTATAACACCTCGTTGTAAACAATGTTCCTTGTTTTTCCTTGTGGAGCATATACAAAAAGGTTTCTTTTCGTTCCTACTCTTGAGCACTCAACATACAGTTGCCCATGCGAGAAGCAGGGCTCTTCCAAGAAAGACCAGCTACAGAGAGGGTTTGGCCCTGAGATTTATTAATAGACATGACAGAGCTGACACGAAGGGGGAATTGCAGTCTTCTGAATGTAAATGGAATTTCTGCTCCTGATGGAGTAAGAGGAATTCTTGGAATAAAGACGTCATCACATTTTCCACATCCAGAAAGAATGATCGCCTCGATAACGTGTGACATCATTTACGTTATCACCAGTCGTGTTCCATTGCAAAGTCTTGGTGGTTCCAGATTGCGGAGTAGCATTACAGGAGTTCCAACTTTAAGTGCTAATATGTGTGGAGGTAGTCCAGGAGGCTCCAGTGAATTGAGAAATTCAGGAGGCTAGTTCACAACTTCATTTATATCTGGAATTGTATCAACAGACTTGTAAGTGTGTATAATGTCGGGAAGAGAATGCATTAGCTGTTGATTAATTTTGTTAACAGCGACGTTTTTTGGGGCTAATATTGCTCTTTCACACAGCCAATTGTGATTTTGGTAGTTTTGTGTGAAGTTGGGAAAGACTTCGTTTTTGAGGTCATCTACAGAATTAACAACATAGGAAAATGACCACACTTCCATTTGTCCTGCAGCATCGAGAGGCATCGCCTTCACCTAGTGTCAAAATGTCCTGTGCAAACTTTGTGGACATTTTGTCGCTGTGTAGCTGAGCTCTCATGTTAGTGGTGAGACAGAATTGTAACATGCTGCCACAGGGTAGAGGACTTTAGGCATGCTTGGACGTCATCTTCTCTTGTGCCTTTCGGAATGACAGGAAGAGTTTGCCTGAAATCACCTAACAACAGAAGCGTTACACCTCCCATTGGAATCTGACAGTCTCGAATGTCTTTCAGGGCTCTATCTAATGCTTTCAAAGCTCCCTTGTGAGCCATAGTGCACTCATCCCAGACAATTAGATTACACATTTTAAGTACTTGTCCCTGATCTGAGCTTTTGTTGATGTTGCATGAAGGCATTTCGGATGCTGCTAAATTGAGAGGGAGTTTAAAAGTTGAGCGTGCTGTCCTGCCACCGGGTAACAAAGTAGCTGCAATGCCAGAGGAGGCTACAGCTACTGCAATGTCCTGCCTAACTTCTGCAAGGAGAAGCTTTGTAATAAATGTTTTTCCTGTCCTTCCAGGAGCATCGAGGAAGAGGATTCGTCCCTCGCGTTGG
>NC_042999.1:41790586-41798086 GCF_006345805.1 Octopus sinensis | reverse complement strand
ATATATTATGTTTTATGTGTGTGTGTGTTCATCTAAGCCTGCCTTGTCAAGGAAACCCCCCGCTGTGAGAAAACCAAGCCCCGTTTGTCTTACAGGAGTAATTCCCCTTGCAGTGGTTAATCGTAGATATCTTAAAGGCTATTTCAGAATTTGTTACCAAGGGCTATGGGTGCCGGTATTATTTATAAACGCTATTTAAAGGCCAGATAAGTGTAACGCCGCCAATGGGGGCATCGAAAAGCCGACTGTAAGAGCCCGTTTACCATCCGGCCTCTGGCAAACAAAATATGGAAGAGTTCGGAGACACAAAGGTTGCACTGTCTTCTGCCCCTATCAAATGGGAGGGCCACCGACAAATTGACCATTCCAGCCTATAGCTTAAGTTCGCATCCTTCAGTCGCCATATTAGCTTACTGAGTCCCGTGGTCTGGCGCTTGTTCACGTCCCGAAAAGTTGCGTAATGGTTGGAGACACGCAAAGACAATCTTGAGGATGATGCCCCTACATAAGTGAAGGCATCTGAGTCCGTGTAAACCTTGCATTGGTAGACGGCGTTTTTGATCTTGGAGTTCGCCGACGTGAATCTTAATCTGCTAGGATTAGTTTCTGAAATTAGAACTGCGTTCCTGTCACTATATTCGTTCCGAGACCTGCAGCCGCTTACTACTCTATTTTCCACTACGTCACTATTAACTATAGGAATAACCCTGATTCTCCACTATCTATCAGAGTGCTGTCATTGCTACTGCCGTGGTACTGCTATTGCGGGAAATGATGCTGGGGATGCTAATGGGGCTCTCTACCCTACTCCCATTATTACCGTCAACCACAACACCCCTATTTATAACTATACCCCTAGTGGGTACTCCCTGGCTGGAGCTGAGATTATGTGTCACTGTACTGGCTCTCATATCATTATTACTACTATAATTATTCCTACTGAGCATTAAACCGGGAGCGGAAGAGGCTGTGCCTCCGGAAAAAGGTGATAGGGTCTTAGTAAGTAGCCTATTATTATGGGAGGCGATTATCTGGGCGAGGTTTTAGTGTTGGAGAAAGCTATCCTAACTTTATGTGAGTTAACCGTGGAGTAATATTTGGAATTTCTGGGGAAGTTATTGGCGATGGCTTGTCTAAACATGAGGGGGAGGTTAGTTCTAATCTGCTTACCAAAGGGGATTACAAACCATATATGCTTATTCCTATCAGTGTGATGGGTCGGGACGCCAGCTCTCGCATTCGGGTGGGTGATTCTCGGATGAATAACGGGTCTTGGGTTAGTGTAAGACCTCCCGGACCGATAATTATCCTTGTTCGCTAAATTAAATGCGGGAGCGACTACCCCGGCATCCGCCGCGCTCCCGTCCTTACTTAAAATGTTAATGTTATTATATACGGCCCTATCCTGATGACCGAATGATGGCATCGGAAGGGCCGGATCAATATAAATTACCTTCTGCCTATAACCGGCCTTGGATAGTGCGGCGTTATAAAATTCCGCTTTCTGCATAAAAATATCGGCACTGGCGGACAAGCCAGACAATCTTAGAGAGATGTTTTTAACCAAATTGTCTGTTACGGTTTTGGCATGATTTGAGAAGACACTGACATACTTCAAATTAGTGGAAGGCTTATGGTAAGGGCAGTATGAGTCGCTATTAAGGTTAAGTGTAACGTCTAGGAAATTAGCCTTGGTGAGTTCATTATCAAAAACTATACTCATGCCCATTCTATTAAAAAACCTAGCTAACCT
This sequence comes from Octopus sinensis, assembly GCF_006345805.1. Taxonomy (NCBI): domain Eukaryota; kingdom Metazoa; phylum Mollusca; class Cephalopoda; order Octopoda; family Octopodidae; genus Octopus; species Octopus sinensis. The sequence goes on along the minus strand of NC_042999.1, from coordinate 41,796,333 downwards.
GCTCTTAGTTTTCTGCACTATTCTGTTCGTGATGTTTTGCAGGTAAAACAGACAATCGTCACGATACAGGCCGCCCGCGATCTCCGGGAATTGGTCGGACAATTCGTAGAGAATATATATTCCGACCAAATCGGCTATCTGCGCACTATCCGAACTACCCATAGGCACATCAAATTCATTGGGAGTATCTTTACGGATCCACAACTTATTATCAAACTTAATAAACGATTTCCTGGCAACTAAAATGATATCTATCTCTTCTCTGGTGAGGCCAGCCTTGTTGTGAGCATGCCAGAGGGCCTTATTTAGCACACTAGGGTTAATCGAGGGGTAGAAGCTGGCGATATCAAACTGAATGAACCTAGTACGGTTCTTATTGGGGATGGAAGAGAACCACTTCACTACCTGCGAGGAGTTGGCCCAGAGGCTGAGCTTCAGCTTGTTTACTAAACTAGGGATATATTTATCTAAAATGTACTTACTGATTATCCCGATATCAGATCTAGCAGGGCATATGAGTCTTAGCGCTGGGTTGGTGTGGAAGTTAGGTTTATGGTCCTTCACTATAAATCTGGGTTGCTTGGGGCTAAGCGGCTGAGTTCTCATTTGAATTCGGTGTTTAAATATTATATCCTTAATTTCCAAGTTTACCTTCCTCAGGGTACTCCAATTGGTTTTTCTATAATTTTTCTTGATCTCTTTACCGAGTAAATCTAGGTACTGCTTAATGGGCATCTTGTATGTGTTCCTGGTCTTGTCGGACTGGACCAGGACTCCGTCCGTTCTATTAATGTCCTTGGTAATTTTATCTAGGTATCTGAGGTGGGCATTTCTCCTGGGTGACTTCCTGAACTTAATCTTTCTAACTATGTCCCACAAGTCGTCCTCAAACTTCTTCAGTCTTGGGTTCGGTGGCGGCGTATCCAATGTTTTAAAAAGCCGGCCGTATTCGGACGATGCTGTTGTCCGGTTCGATTTTAGATCTTCGTTCTCGTGGAAGAAAATGAGCCATCTTATCCGGTTTATGAATGCGTTGGTTTTACAAACCAACTCCTTAAGGAAGGCATCCTTTGGTGGTATAGGAATATCCTTAAGGGACGCATCAATCTCGAACAACTCCATTATTGGCATCGGTTAAAGTAGCAGTTTCTTGACGAAGCGGTATGTATTATGTGAAATAGAAAGATGAATAATCTTGTAGTAGATTAATCAAAAGTTTAACCGATACCTTAGTAGCAACACAATATGGTCCCATTATTCAATCGGATTTTGGTAATTTGTGCCTTTCGAAACACGTGTAGAATGAAATAAAACGATTTCTGTTCAATCTGCGTTCAGCTCCATTTCTTCAATTCACCAATAATGTTTTAATTTCAATTATCCGCACCAACGCACGGTTGCAACGCCAGATGGTTGTACCTCCAACCGTGCTGTTTACTGCTGTGATTTTTGCTACTAAGGTATCGGTTAAACTTTTGATTAATCTACTACAAGATTATTCATCTTTCTATTTCACATTATATATATATATATATATATATATATATATATATATATATATGTGTGTGTGTGTGTGTGTATGTGTGTGTGTGTGTGTGCGTGTGTGTGTGTCTACGTGTAGTGTGTGTATGTGCATGTCTTTATGTTTGTCCCACCATAACGCTACACAACTGGTATTGGTTCGTTTATGTCCCGTGTCTTAACGATTCGGCAAAAGAATATGTTAGTTTAAGTGCCAGATTTTGAAACACAATAAGTTATGGGATCGATTATTTATTTTTTTACTAAACTTTACTTATTGGCTGCTGTCCAATGAATGAAAGATGTAATAGAAAAACATGCTATGTTTTTTTTTTATCATAATATGAAAGTTGTAGAAATGTCAAAATATAGTCAACGCTGTGCAAATGTGAGGGCGCGGAGGTAAAATGATTAAAAAACAAAGAAAAAGCGACACAAGTTGGTAAGGCAACTAAGGCGCAGGAGTGGCTGTGTGGTAAGTAGCTCGCTAACCAACCACATGGTTCCGGGTTCAGTCCCACTGCGTGGCATCTTGAGCAAGTGTCTTCTGCTATAACCCCGGGCCGACCAATGCCTTGTAAGTGGATTTGGTAGACGGAAACTGAAAGAAGCCTGTCGTATATATGTATATATATATATGTATGTGTTTGTGTGTCTGTGTTTGTCTCCCTAGCATTGCTTGACAACCGATGCTGGTGTGTTTACGTCCCCGTCACTTAGCGGTTCGGCAAAAGAGAGACCGATAGAATAAGTACTGGGATAACAAAGAATAAGTCCCGGGGTCGATTTGCTCGACTAAAAGGCGGTGCTCCAGCATGGCCGCAGTCAAATGACTGAAACAAGTAAAATAATAACAGAGAGTATATGAATATGAAATGGCAATAACTTTAATCTCAGGATATTCGCATTAAATAACAAAGTGTATAATGTATATAATATTACTCATTCATGTGCTACGTCCGCATCGGCTTTAGTATATTCTTTAACATCGTTTTCTCTCGTTCTCTCTCCATTTCTTTTCTTCTCTGCACTTTCTTTATTTTCTTATCTGTTCTTTCTTACTTTCCGAACGCCTTCCATTTGGAATCATCATCATCATCATCATTGCCGTCGTCGCTGCCAAAATCTTCTTGTTCTCTTTGTTGTTGTTGTTGTTGTTGTTCTCCTTGTTGTTTTTGTTGTTGTTGTTCTCCTTGTTGTTTCTGTTGTTGTTGTTCTCGTTGTTGTTGTTGTTGTTGTTCTTGTTGTTGTTCTCCTTGTTGTTTATGTTGTTGTTGTTCTCGTTGTTGTTGTTGTTCTTCTTCTTGTTGTTGTTCTCCTTGTTGTTATAGTTCTCCTTGTTGTTCTTGTTGTTCTCGTTGTTGTTCACGTTGTTGTTCTCCTTGTTGTTGTTCTCGTTGTTGTTCTCGTTGTTGTTGTTCTCGTTGTTATTGTTCTCGTTGTTGTTGTTCTCGTTGTTGTTGTTCTCGTTGTTGTTGTTCTCGTTGTTGTTGTTCTCGCTGTCGTTGTTGTTCTCGTTGTCCTCGTTGTTGTTGCAGTTGTTGTTCTCGTTCCCTCCTCAAGGCAGAAATCTGCCTAAGAGCATAATAAACAGATATTCTATACAGAAATATCAGCCATTAAAAGGTTATAGAGTCTAACAGAATTTAAAAAACAAAAAACAAAAAAAAATAAGATGAATAAAAAGAATTAAATAAAAAGAAACAACCCAAGCCAAATATGTATATCCGGGGCAACATACGTGTTTCTGACAGCTGGATGCAGGAAAACACAAGCAAAAACGGACAATTTAAAGCATAAACGAACTGCACTAATATGAATACACTTGCAAAACATACAACGTAAGACCTAAGTTGTAGATATCTTTATATGTAAAAGTGAAGTTGTGTGAGTGTCTGTCTCCTACGATTTAGATTCCTAACTACTCCCACATTTTGCGGCGCAGTTTAACCAAAACCGGGTATCTTATAGTCGTGATTCATAGCGAGCCCTTCTGGGTATTAGCACGCGTCTACGATGAGTCTACGATTTTAAAAATAATTTAACATCATTTTTTTCCATTTTAACGCATATTTTTTAAATAAAGGGAAGTAACTCTCTAAAAATGTCTACGATGAGACAACGATTTAAAAAAAATTTACCATCATATTTTTTCCATTTTTAATGCATTATTTTTGCTATTTTTTGGCTATAACTCTCTAAAAATGCTTATATAGTTATTTCCCTTACAACGCCGAGCAACGCCGGCGATACTGCTAGTTTTATTTAAATGAATGTGAATTCAAATATATTGAAATTGTGTGATAACAATCTGCTGCTCAGTGCGTCATCTAATTTGAGTGTAAGTTCGGAGCGATAAATTATAAATATTTATCAAAAAATGAAATGCATTAATTTTAATGTATATTAATTTTAACCCATTTCCCTGATTTCTTTCTAATTCCGTTAGAGTACATAAGATAAAGACAATTTATATTACTTTTAGTCGTTCGTTATTGAGTTCTTTGGTAGATTTCTGCACATGGACAATAAATTATTGCCATGTTCTGAGATATATAGTAACATTTATGGTTGCAAGTACGTCGCAGGTATTAATCTATTTTTTTACTACCCACAAGGGGCTAAACACAGAGAGGACAAACAAGGACAGACAAACGGATTAAGTCGATTATATCGACCCCAGTGCGTAACTGGTACTAATTTAATCGACCCCGAAAGGATGAAAGGCAAAGTCGACCTCGGCGGAATTTGAACTCAGAACGTAGCGGCAGACGAAATACCACTAAGCATTTCGCCCGGCGCGCTAACGTTTCTGCCAGCTCGCCGCTTTCTTCCTAGGTATTAATCGTCTTATGAGTAGTCTAAAAGCTGCGGAAAATGCATATCTTGTGTGTGCGTCCGTGCGTGCGTACGTACAGAGAAATTATCAAGTGTATTTTACATCTGCTCATAGTTTCATAGCAATAGCCCTAAATGATAGAGTTTAACTACTTTGCAGTTTCTCTTAGGATTTTAACGAATGCTGTGTTGCGAATTAATATCAATTATTTGACCACATTGCTCGCGAATACAGGTTAATCACGTTTGCAACTAGGCGTTAATTTTGATTGATTTAAATAATTACTTCTATGCATTTCTCTTCTTGAGCAGACGGATGAATGAAAGGAGACTGGTCCTTTATCTTACTTCCGTTTGATGAGAATAAAAAGATCACTACATGTTTGTTTAGAAATTCACCCTAAATTACGACCTGTAACATATTTACAAATGCGTGAGCATGTATATATACACATGCATAACTAAACATACATATCCACAAACCACCCACATCCACACACACACACGCATACACATGCATAAGCGTGGGTGTGCGGTGAGAATGTTGGTGGAAATGGTTGCCCACCGAGGGATCCTAAGGCTGCGGGAGGGAAGGAAAATCTTCCGGGCAAAACGGAAGAACTCCACCCTCCCGTGGCAAAAGGAAAAAAAAAGAAGAAAAACGGGGCATTACCGGCGGTTACTAAAACGCTGCCGACATGTCCCGAAACCCCGTCGGTGGGAATTGTGCCACCGACGGAAGAAACTGTGGCCCCTTCCTATTTGATAGACGAGGAATTTGTAATCCTCTTTCACAAGGAGGGGCTTTACAAAACTTTGTAAAGAAGGTGAAAAAAAAAGGCCAGAGGGAAGGGGTTCTGTCCTGCACTGAAGACCTAATTGGCCTCCGCAGATGGCTGCGGAGGTCATAGGAGAAACCGACTAGCGCAGGATAATGATCTCCTTCTCCGAGGATATATTTAAATTTATGCTAAAGTGCCCTGACTTGGCAGCGTCCGGGTGCTTGAATGAGGCGGTGGGCCTAGCCGGGCATGGAAGTAAGAGGCTTTAATGCCTCGAGTTGTAAAAAATTCAAGAGGATTAGCGCCACATTTTGTAAGGACGTGGAGTCCATTTGTGAAAAATGTAAGAGGCTTAGTGCCTCATTTGAAAGGACCTTGTGTCCCAAAGAACAATAGCAAGAGGTTTATAACCTCAATTGGTTTTTATAAAAGAAAAAAAAGAACAATGTTTTCGGAAAGCATCGATCGGCGGGCGTCGTCTGCTTCCTTCATCAATATCATTATTTTGCTCATCATTAATTTCATTTGTGTTGTTGTCCAACCTGCATTTACTTCTATCTATGTAGTGCCTTTATGGCAAATTTGATGAGAAGCATAAAGAAGCAC
>NC_042999.1:41730586-41788086 GCF_006345805.1 Octopus sinensis | reverse complement strand
CCCACACATATAACCGCGCCTATGTTTAATATTTTATCTCTTTTCTGCCAAACCAAAACGTTTTATAGCTACCGTGGAAATGACAAACGACACAAAATCGTATATTAGAAACAACCTTTCATGTCTCTCTTTTATTGTTTCTGATAGCCTGTGGATATCTGTATGTTTATAACGTCAAGCAAATAGAAAAATATCGTAATCTAGCTACAAACTCAGTTTCTCAGAATTAGCATTCGTAGAAAAATCCACGGATCTTTTCCTTTTGAACGGCATTTGTCAACACAATTTCTAGTTAACTAGACACTTTTAAACTTCGTAAACTGGTAGAATGTGTTTATAAAACATCATTTTATCTTGGCTTTATTGAGAAGATTCTATAGTTTGTAACATATTTCCACTTTACAATCGAGCATTTCGGCAATTTTAACCACTCAAATACGTCCATTTGGAGTGAAATCATACTGTGCTGTATGAATATGTTCCTCGTTTAAGAAACAGATTGGGTTTATTTACATTTGCGAAAAAAAAAGATACCCTTCCCCCACCCCTAACCCTAACCATAACTCTAAACCTAACCCTAAAATAGATTGAAATGCAATAGATCGATACTAGGGTTATAATTATGGGTGAAAATTTCATACGACACCGCTACGGAAAATAGGATTTTTTTCTAGCGGTGTCAAATGAAAATGTCACCCATAATTATAACCCTAGTATCGATCTATTGCATTTCAATCTATTTTAAGGTTTAGTTAGAGTTAGGGTTAGGGTTGGGGGTGGGGGAAGAGTATATTTCTTTCTTCGCAAATGTAAATAAACCCAATCTGTTTCTTAAACGAGGGACATATTCATACAGCATGGTGTGTTTTTGACTCCAAATGGACGTATTTGATTGGTTAAAATTGCCGAAATGCTCGATTTTAAATATGTTACAACATATAGAATTTTCTCAATAAAGCCAAGAAAAAATGATGTTTTATAAACACATTCTACAAGTATACGAAGTTTAAAAGTATTTAGTTAACTAGAAATTGTGTTGAAAACTGCCGTTTAAATGGAAAAGATCCAAATCCACAGACTGCTGTCTGTGTCTATACAAATGGAAGAATTGTACAAGAAGTTGCTTTCCGCAGAACATTTACAAACCGAAAAATGCCAACTAAATATACGAACTTGCATTCTGTGAATAGATCGAGGAACAGCTCACAGATATCAGCACCTTCAGGTACAAAAATATAATATATTCTTTTCTACTCTAGGTACAAGGCCTGAAATTTTTTGGAAGGGTGCCAGTCAATTACATCGACTACAGTATGCAACTGGTACTTAAGTTATTGACCTCGATAGGATGAAAGGCAAAGTAGACCTCGGCGGAATTTGATCTCAAAACGTTATGACAGACGAAATACCGCTAAGCATTTCGCCCAGCGTGCTAACGTTTCTTATTTCTTTCTTGCCCACAAGGGGCTAAACATAGAGGAGACAAACACGGACAGACAAAGGGATTAAGTCGATTACATCGACCCCAGTGCGTAACCGGTACTTAATATATCGGCCCCGAAAGGATGAAAGGCAAAGTCGACCTCAGCGGATTTTAACCTCAGAAAGCAGCGACTGACGAAATACCACAAAGCATTTCGCCCGGCGGGCTAACGTCTATGCCAGCTCACCGCATTAAAATATGCTATATTCAAGAGAGCTATCGAAGAAGTCTGTAACTAGTCGTTCATTGTGTGAGAAATAGCAGCCTCGTTCTCCTAAAACCGCCACGTTCCACACATATTCCTTAACACAAGTAGTGGTAGTAGTAGTAGTAGTAGTAGTAGTTGTAGTAGTATTAGTAGTAGTAGTAGTGGCAGTTTCGGTTGTTTTTGTAGTTGTAATAACTGTAATAGTAGTAATAGTGGTGATCATGATGGTAGTGGTACTAGCACTACTACTACTACTACTAATACTACTACAACAACTACCACCACTACTGTTTCTGGTAGTAGTGGAGGTGGTAGTAGTTGTAGAGATGGTCACACTTGTAAGAGTTGTAGATGGTAATTGCAACTGTGGTCATGGTTCAGTGGGGCTGATTGTAGTAGTAGAAGTAGTAGTAATAGTGGTAGTAGGTGATGTTGGCAGCCGTAGCAGTTATTTCATTTATAAAGGTAGCTGAGCTGGTGGCAGTTCTAGTAGTGGTGTTGGCGGTTCAGGCGATAGTTGTAGTGTAGGTGAACGTAGTAGTAGTGGTAAGTAGTAGTAGTAGTAGTGCAGTAGTAGTAGTAGTAGTAGTAGTAGTAGTACAGTAGTGGTAGTAGTAGTAGTAGTAGTAGTAGTAGTAGTAGTAGTAGTTGAAGTAGTAGTAGTGAGGGTAGTAATATTAGTAGTGAGGGTAGTAGTAGTAGTAGTAGTAGTAGTAGTTGAAGTAGTAGTAGTAGTAGTGAGGGTAGTAGTATTAGTAGTGAGGGTAGTAGTAGTAGTAGTAGTAGTAGTAGTAGACCATCGTTGTTATCATCAAGATCATCATCATCACTGTCGGCATCATCGTCGTCATAGTCATCATCATCATCATCATCATCATCATCATGATCGTCATCGTCATCAACACCGTCGTCATCATCGCCATCACCGTCTTCAATCTGTATCAATAACATTTATCAGCAGCAGAGGCAGGCGCTCGTAAGCCGGAAAATCTCAAGACTGTGGAAAGTTTTGTTAAGCTCATTAAAACAAGGAAGATCAGTTAATATGGACAATTCCGAATTATACATTAGCAAACACTTGTTTCTCTTTGACGTAGCACAGACTACGACATCCGTTTACAGACATTCCTGAAGATACGGCTTCCTTTTAATTATCTTGATCATTTGTCTTTTCAGATTTCATCTATTCTTCTACCAAAACAGAGACAGCCAACGACAATAAACACACGGTGTGTGTGTGTGTGTGTGTGTGTGTGTGTATGTACGTATGTATGTACGTATGTATATACGTATGTACGTATGTATGTATATATGTATGTATACAAACGAAAGAAAAGAGCACTTGACATACGCACTCATACGTGTGTGTGCTTTCGCGTTTGTACACACACACACATACAGACAAACATTCACACACACATACATAAATAGATAGACATATATATATATATATGTATATATAGTTATGTATGTATACATATATTTATACCTGTAAATATGTTTGTAGATACAAGAATGTCTATATGTATATTGTATATATATATATATATATATATATATAAATGTGTGTGTGTGTCTGTATATAGTGTTATCTGTCTATCTCCATATATATATATATATGCATATATAGTTTTATCTCTTTATCTCCATATATATATATATATATATATATATATATATATATATATATATTATATATATATATATATATATATACGTGTGTGTGTGTGTGTGTGTGTGTGCGCACACATGTATGTATGGACATACTTATATGTATATATAAAATTAAGAAAATTAACATTGAAATGCTGAACATAGGAAGAACAAAGTATGAAACATATGGTACTAGTTTAACACTTCAATGGTAATATTTAACACCATAAAGTCAGATTAGTTTCAAACTGTTTCTGAGTAATGAAATAAAAGTTCGATGTGTTGAACTTATTTGCTATTCAACGTAAAGAAAACCTACAAAGAGAGAAAGAAAGAGGAAAAAAACGCGGAAAAAGTGAGGCGTCCGAGAAACATGCATTTAGGAGTAGGCCATTTTGTTGAGTGGGGAAGACGTGAGGGAATAAATTGATGTTCAATTACAAAGTTGAAAAGGGGAGATAATGAGGACTATGTCCGTCTGTGTATATAAGTGTTTATATGCGCGTATGCTTAAGTGTATATGTGTGTAAGTACATGGCTATCAGCTGTCGTTCAGGTTGACCTGTTTTTGTGTGTAAGTTCGCATGTGTTTATATGTTTCTACATGTACTTGTGTGCGTTATTTGGTGTTTTCGTAGTACTGTGTGCATGTGTATGTGTGTGTTTGTGTGCGTGTGAATAGTAGATATGTGTATGTGCTTGTTGAGCTGTTGCAATATTTACGTACGGAGCATGCCAATGAAAATTATAGGGACTCATGTGCTTTTGTGCGTGTTTTTATGTGTATATGTACGTGAATGCTGATTGCATGTATATTACCGCTCTTACATCTGTTCGCTTGTATGTATGTGAGTCTTAATTTTTGTGTATGTAGTCAGGCGACTGTATGAGTCTGAGACTATTTTTATCTGTTATATAGAAATATCTATTTCTTTACTACCCACAAAAGACCTAAACACAGAGAGGACAAACAAGGACAGACAAACGGATTAAGTTGATTATATCGACCCCAGTGCGCAACTGGTACTTATTTAATCGACCCCGAAAGGATGAAAGGCAAAGTCGACCTCGGCGGAATTTGAACTCAGAACGTAACGGCAGACGAAATACGGCTACGCATTTTGCCCGGCGAGCTAACGTTTCTGCCAGCTCGCCATCTGTGCATCATCTTTCGTCATTGAACTGATTCATCTCCTAGTTAGCATCTCTCACAACGCTCGTCATTTCATATCCTCCATTTATTAACTTCCTTGAAACTTCTGCATCCCTCCATCAAAATAGAAAAATAAAACTCACTATATCTACCTTTATTTATTACAAATTTGGCAACTACTGTTCTCTTTACTCTTTTACTCTACTCTTTTACTCTTTTACTTGTTTCAGTCATTTGACTGCGGCCATGCTGGAGCACCGCCTTTAGTGGAGCAAATCGACCCCGGGACTTATTCTTTGTAAGCCCAGTACTTATTCTATCGGTCTTTTTTGCCGAACCGCTAAGTGACGGGGATCTAAACACACTAGCATTGGTTGTCAAGCAATGCTAGGGGGACAAACACAGACACACAACCACACACACACACACACATATATATATATATATACATATATACGACAGGCTTCTTTCAGTTTCCGTCTACCAAATCCACTCACAAGGCATTGGTCGGCCCGGGGCTATATCAGAAGACACTTGCCCAAGATGCCACGCAGTGGGACTGAACCCGGAACCATGTAGTTGGTTAGCAAGCTACTTACCACACAGCCACTCCTGCGCCTACAGCATTTTCTCCTTCTTACACCTATATTGTATCTAAAACGCTAACCGCTAATCCACATTCCATTTCCCTTACTCTCTACCATTCCAGACAGTCTGACAACCCGTTTTGAGTATACGATCCACTTCTCATGGTCCCTACATTCTACTCTGAACGTATGTTCTGAAATGACTAGAAGTTGAGTGTAACCCGATCTTACTCCAAGGTGCCCTCATACTTTCCTACAAAATAAACCACATCACCACTCATTTAACTTATAGCTACCTCACAAACAACTGTCTTCCCTCCTCTTCATTTACAACTCCTATATCTAACTTTTCCTGTACACTGCCCTTCGATTCTACAAAACTACCGTCCGATCTCGCTAGTTCCTGCCTCTTTTGCAATTTATATCTTTCTCCTTTGATTATGCCCACAAATTGCAAGAGCTACTGATTCGTGACACCTCTCTTCTCCCGCACCTGATCTAGATCTTTCCATCCCCTGTCTACTTTGCCACACTAACCGCTTCCTCTCCCTTTACCTGTCCTAACAAAAACTACCTGCATCACACCGACCGTTTTGTCTGTACCTGGAAGAACTTCATAGAATGCTAGGTGTGTATATTATGTGAATCGATTTTCTTATCACAAATTAGCCGGAGATTTCTCAATAGATTTAGGTAACACCTTTGGAGTATCCGACTAAACAACAGATCACCTGTCCCCATTATTTACTCTCGTAATTTTATCATATCACACTGCACCTCTCCGTTTTCGGTGTAATCTCATAATTCGAATCTACGACATCCTGTCAAAGTGTGAACAGGAAGTTATCTATTATTCAATGAACTTTCCAATACATGATTTAAATTGTCAACTTAGTACTGTAGCAACATACTCGGATTTACATAGGCTACTCTTAAGTAAAACATCAATTATCCATCGAAGCATAATACTATAAGCACGCGCGCGGCAGATACACACGCACGCATGCAAGCACAAACATACATATATATACACACAGACACACAGACACACACACACATACACACACACACACACACACACACACAGATATATATTTATATATATATCAAGCTCCCGCCCAGAAATATGGTGCATGTTTCGACATGCAAAGCTTTATCGTATGAAATGTGTTACATTTGCCGTATGATGCACACTCATAAATATAAAGTATATATCTGTAATCTTGCTGTGGTTCGCATTGTTGTTGATGTTCTTGTAGGCATCTTTGTCGCTCTTGTTTAGTTGATGATGTTGCCACCAACGTCGTTGTTATTGTTGTTGCTGGATTTTATTCTCATTTTGATGGTGATTGGTAAAAACCATGAGCAAAGCAGTCTTGCAGTGACTTACTGTTGTGTGGACGCCCCCAGTCGATGAAGTAGGCTAGCCCCATACGTAGATATAGAGTGGAGAGGAGGAGAGTAGAGTTGAGTAGAAGGCATTCGAACGAGCGACATAACAGTAGCGACAAGGATTTCGTAGCTCACGCAGCCACTGTGTAGTATTGCGATATAACAGTGGCAACAAGGATTTCGTAGCTCACACAGCCACTGTGTAGTATTGCGATATAACAGTGACGGCGAGGATTTCGTAGCTCACACAGCCACTGTGTAGTATTGCGATATAATAGTGGCGACAAGGATTTCGTAGCTCACACAGCCACTGTGTAGTATTGCGATATAACAGTGACGGCGAGGATTTCGTAGCTCACACAGCCACTGTGTAGTATTGCGATATAATAGTGGCGACAAGGATTTCGTAGCTCACACAGCCACTGTGTAGTATTGCGATATAACAGTGACGGCGAGGATTTCGTAGCTCACACAGCCACTGTGTAGTATTGCGATATAACAGTGGCGACAAGGATTTCGTAGCTCACACAGCCACTGTGTAGTATTGCGATATAATAGTGGCGGCGAGGATTTCGTAGCTCACACAGCCACTGTGTAGTATTGCAATATAATAGTGGCGGCGAGGATTTCGTAGCTCACACAGCCACTGTGTAGTATTGCGATATAACAGTGGCGACAAGGATTTCGTAGCTCACACAGCCACTGTGTAGTATTGCGATATAATAGTGGCGACAAGGATTTCGTAGCTCACACAGCCACTGTGTAGTATTGCGATATAACAGTGGCGACAAGGATTTCGTAGCTCACACAGCCACTGTGTAGTATTGCGATATAACAGTGGCGACAAGGATTTCGTAGCTCACACAGCCACTGTGTAGTATTGCGATATAATAGTGGCGGCGAGGATTTCGTAGCTCACACAGCCACTGTGTAGTATTGCGATATAACAATGGCGACAAGGATTTCGTAGCTCACACAGCCACTGTGTAGTATTGCGATATAATAGTGGCGGCGAGGATTTCGTAGCTCACACAGCCACTGTGTAGTATTGCGATATAACAGTGGCGACAAGGATTTCGTAGCTCACACAGCCACTGTGTAGTATTGCGATATAATAGTGGCGGCGAGGATTTCGTAGCTCACACAGCCACTGTGTAGTATTGCGATATAACAGTGGCGACAAGGATTTCGTAGCTCACACAGCCACTGTGTAGTATTGCGATATAATAGTCGCGGCGAGGATTTCGTAGCTCACACAGCCACTGTGTAGTATTGCGATATAATAGTGGCGGCGAGGATTTCGTAGCTCACACAGCCACTGTGTAGTATTGCGATATAATAGTGGCGGCGAGGATTTCGTAGCTCACACAGCCACTGTGTAGTATTGCGATATAACAGTGGCGACAAGGATTTCGTAGCTCACACAGCCACTGTGTAGTATTGCGATATAATAGTGGCGGCGAGGATTTCGTAGCTCACACAGCCACTGTGTAGTATTGCGATATAACAGTGGCGACGAGGATTTCGTAGCTCACACAGCCACTGTGTAGTATTGCGATATAACAGTGGCGACAAGGATTTCGTAGCTCACAGCCACTGTGTAGTATTGCGATATAACAGTGGCGACAAGGATTTCGTAGCTCACACAGCCACTGTGTAGTATTGCGATATAACAGTGGCGACAAGGATTTCGTAGCTCACACAGCCACTGTGTAGTATTGCGATATAACAGTGGCGACAAGGATTTCGTAGCTCACACAGCCACTGTGTAGTATTGCGATATAACAGTGGCGACAAGGATTTCGTAGCTCACACAGCCACTGTGTAGTATTGCGATATAACAGTGGCGACAAGGATTTCGTAGCTCACACGGCCACTGTGTAGTATTGCGATATAACAGTGGCGACAAGGATTTCATATCTCACACAGCCACTGTGTAGTATTGCGATATAACAGTGGCGACAAGGATTTCGTAGCTCACACAGCCACTGTGTAGTATTGCGATATAACAGTGGCGACAAGGATTTCGTAGCTCACACAGCCACTGTGTAGTATTGCGATATAACAGTGGCGACAAGGATTTCGTAGCTCACACAGCCACTGTGTAGTATTGCGATATAACAGTGGCGACAAGGATTTCGTAGCTCGCACAGCCACTGTGTAGTATTGCGATATAACAGTGGCGACAAGGATTTCGTAGCTCACACAGCCACTGTGTAGTATTGCGATATAACAGTGGCGACAAGGATTTCGTAGCTCACACAGCCACTGTGTAGTATTGCGATATAACAGTGGCGACAAGGATTTCGTAGCTCACACAGCCACTGTGTAGTATTGCGATATAACAGTGGCGACAAGGATTTCGTAGCTCACACAGCCACTGTGTAGTATTGCGATATAACAGTGGCGACAAGGATTTCGTAGCTCACACAGCCACTGTGTAGTATTGCGATATAACAGTGGCGACAAGGATTCCGTAGCTCACACAGCCACTGTGTAGTATTGCGATATAACAGTGGCGACAGGATTTCGTAGCTCACACAGCCACTGTGTAGTATTGCGATATAACAGTGGCGACAAGGATTTCGTAGCTCACACAGCCACTGTGTAGTATTGCGATATAACAGTGGCGACAAGGATTTCGTAGCTCACACAGCCACTGTGTAGTATTGCGATATAACAGTGGCGACAAGGATTTCGTAGCTCACACAGCCACTGTGTAGTATTGCGATATAACAGTGGCGACAAGGATTTCTAGCTCACACAGCCACTGTGTAGTATTGCGATATAGAGTGGCGACAAGGATTTCGTAGCTCACACAGCCACTGTGTAGTATTGCGATATAACAGTGGCGACAAGGATTTCGTAGCTCACACAGCCACTGTGTAGTATTGCGATATAACAGTGGCGACAAGGATTTCGTAGCTCACACAGCCACTGTGTAGTATTGCGATATAACAGTGGCGACAAGGATTTCGTAGCTCACACAGCCACTGTGTAGTATTGCGATATAAGAGTGGCGACAAGGATTTCGTAGCTCACACAGCCACTGTGTAGTATTGCGATATAAGAGTGGCGACAAGGATTTCGTAGCTCACACAGCCACTGTGTAGTATTGCGATATAAGAGTGGCGACAAGGATTTCGTAGCTCACACAGCCACTGTGTAGTATTGCGATATAACAGTGGCGACAAGGATTTAGTAGCTCACACAGCCACTGTGTAGTATTGCGATATAACAGTGGCGACAAGGATTTAGTAGCTCACACAGCCACTGTGTAGTATTGCGATATAACAGTGGCGACAAGGATTTAGTAGCTCACACAGCCACTGTGTAGTATTGCGATATAACAGTGGCGACAAGGATTTCGTAGCTCACACAGCCACTGTGTAGTATTGCGATATAATAGTGGCGGCGAGGATTTCGTAGCTCACACAGCCACTGTGTAGTATTGCGATATAACAGTGGCGACAAGGATTTCGTAGCTCACACAGCCACTGTGTAGTATTGCGATATAACAGTGGCGGCGAGGATTTCGTAGCTCACACAGCCACTGTGTAGTATTGCGATATAACAGTGGTGACAAGGATTTCGTAGCTCACACAGCCACTGTGTAGTATTGCGATATAACAGTGGCGACAAGGATTTCGTAGCTCACACAGCCACTGTGTAGTATTGCGATATAACAGTGGCGGCGAGGATTTCGTAGCTCACACAGCCACTGTGTAGTATTGCGATATAACAGAGGCGACCAGGATTTCGTAGCTCACACAGCCACTGTGTAGTATTGCAATATAATAGTGGCGACAAGGATTTCGTAGCTCACACAGCCACTGTGTAGTATTGCGATATAACAGTGGCGACAAGGATTTCGGTGCTCCCACATCCACTGTGTAGTATTGCGATATAATAGTCGCGGCGAGGATTTCGTAGCTCACACAGCCACTGTGTAGTATTGCGATATAACAGTGGCGACAAGGATTTCGTAGCTCACACAACCACTGTGTAGTATTGCAATATAATAGTGGGGACAAGGATTTCGTAGCTCACACAGCCACTGTGTAGTATTGCGATATAATAGTGGCGACAAGGATTTCGTAGCTCACACATCCACTGAGTAGTATTGCGATATAATAGTCGCGGCGAGGATTTCGTAGCTCACACAGCCACTGTGTAGTATTGCAATATAATAGTGGCGACAAGGATTTCGTAGCTCACACAGCCACTGTGTAGTATTGCGATATAATAGTGGCGACAAGGATTTCGTAGCTCACACATCCACTGAGTAGTATTGCGATATAACAGTGGCGACAAGATTTCGTAGCTCACACAGGCACTGTGTAGTATTGCGATATAATAGTGGCGACAAGGATTTCGCAGCTCACACAGCCACTGTGTAGTATTGCGATATAACAGTGGCGACAAGGATTTCGTAGCTCACACAGCCACAGTGTAGTATTGCGATATAACAGTGGTGACGAGGATTTCGTAGCTCACACAGCCACTGTGTAGTATTGCGATATAACAGTGGCGACGAGGATTTCGTAGCTCACACATCCACTGTGTAGTATTGCGATATAACAGTGGCGACAAGGATTTCGTAGCTCACACAGCCACTGTGTAGTATTGCGATATAACAGTGGCGACAAGGATTTCGTAGCTCACACATCCACTGTGTAGTATTGCGATATAACAGTGGCGACAAGGAGTTCGTAGCTCACACAGCCACTGTGTAGTATTGCGATATAATAGTGGCGGCGAGGATTTCGTAGCTCACACAGCCACTGTGTAGTATTGCGACATAACAGTGGCGACGAGGTTTTCGTAGCTCACACAGCCACTGTGTAGTATTGCGATATAATAGTGGCGACAAGGATTTCGTAGCTCACACAGCCACTGTGTAGTATTGCGATATAATAGTGGCGGCGAGGATTTCGTAGCTCACACAGCCACTGTGTAGTATTGCGATATAACAGTGGCGACAAGGATTTCGTAGTTCACACAGCCACTATGTAGTATTGCGATATAACAGTGGCGACGAGGATTTCGTAGCTCACACAGCCACTGTGTAGTATTGCGATATAATAGTGGCGACAAGGATTTCGTAGCTCACACAGCCACTGTGTAGTATTGCGATATAATAGTGGCGGCGAGGATTTCGTAGCTCACACAGCCACTGTGTAGTATTGCGATAGAACAGTGGCGACAAGGATTCGTAGCTCACACAGCCACTGTGTTAGTATTGCGATATAACAGTGGCGACAAGGATTTGTAGCGCTCAACAGCCACTGTATGGTATTGCGATATAACAGTGGCGAAGAGGATTTCGTAGCTCACACAGCCACTGTGTAGTATTGCGATATAACAGTGGCGACAAGGATTTGTAGCTCACACAGCCAATGTGTAGTATTGCGATATATCAGGGCGACAAGGATTCGTAGCTCACACAGCCACTGTGTAGTATTGCGATATAACAGTGGCGACAAGGATTTCGTAGCTAGCTCACACAGCCACTGTGTAGTATTGCGATATAAACTGGCGACAACGATTTCGTGTAGTACACACAGCCACTGTGTGGTATTGCGATATAAAAGTGGCGAGAGGATTTCGTAGCTCACACAGCCACTGTGTAGTATTGCGATAATAACAGTGGCGACAAGGATTTCGTAGCTCACACAGCCACTGTGTAGTTTTGCGATATAACAGTGGCGACAAGGATTTCGTAGCTCACACAGCCACTGTGTAGTATTGCGAATAATAGTGGCGACAAGGATTTCGTAGCTCACACAGCCAATGTGTAGTATTGCGATTATAACAGGGTGGGGCGAGGATTTCGTAGCTCACACACAGCCACTGTGTAGTATTGCGATATAATAGTGGCGACAGGATTTCGTCGCTCACACGCCACTGTGTAGTATTGCGATATAAACAGTGGCGACAAGGATTTCGTAGCTCACACAGCCACTGTGTAGTATTGCGATATAATAGTGGCGGCGAGGATTTCGTAGCTCACACAGCCACTGTGTAGTATTGCGATATAACAGTGGCGACAAGGATTTCGTAGCTCACACAGCCACTGTGTAGTATTGCGATATAACAGTGGCGGCGAGGATTTCGTAGAGCTCACACAGCCACTGGTAGTATTGCGATTATAACAGTGGCGACCAGGATTTTTCGTAGCTCACACAGCCACTGTGTAGTATTGCGATATAACAGTGGCGACAAGGATTTCGTAGCTCACACAGCCATGTGTAGTATTGCGATATAACAGTGGCGGCGAGGATTTCGTAGCTCACACAGCCACTGTGTGTAGTATTGCGATATAACAGTGGCGACCAGGATTTCGTAGCTCACACAGCCACTGTGTAGTATTGCGTATATAATAGTGGCGACAAGGATTTCGTAGAGCTCACACAGCCACTGTGTAGTAGTATTGCGATATAACAGTGGCGGCGAGGATTCGTAGCTCACAACAGCCACTGTGTGTAGTATTGCGATTATAACAGTGGCGGCCAAGGATTTCGTAGCTCACACAACAGCCACTGTGTAGATTGCGATATAACAGTGGCGACAAGGATCTTTCGTAGCTCACACATCCACTGTGTAGTATGCGATATAATAGTGGCGGACGAGGATTCGTAGCTCACACAGCCACTGTGTAGTATTGCGATATAACAGTGGCGACAGGATTTCGTAGGCACACAGCCACTGTGTAGTATTGCGATATAAAAGTGGCGACAAGGTTTCGTAGCTCACACAGCCACTGTGTAGTATTGCGATATAACAGTGGCGGCGAGGATTCGTAGCTCACACAGCCACTGTGTAGTATTGCGATATAATAGTGGCGACAGGATTTCGTAGCTCACTCACACAGCCACTGTGTAGTATTGCGATAACAGTGGCGACAAGGATTCGTAGCTCACACAGCCACTGTATAGTATTGCGATATAACAGTGGCGACAAGGATTTCGTAGCTCACACAGCCACTGTGTAGTATTGCGATATAACAGTGGCGACAAGGATTTCGTAGCTCACAGCCACTGTGTAGTATTGCGATATAACAGTGGTGGCGACAAGGATTTCGTAGCTCACACAGCCACTGTGTAGTATTGCGATATAACAGTGGCGACAAGGATTTCGTAGCTCACACAGCCACTGTGTAGTATTGCGATATAACAGTGGCGACAAGGATTTCGTAGCTCACACAGCCACTGTGTAGTATTGCGATATAACAGTGGCGACAAGGATTTCGTAGCTCACACAGCCACTGTGTAGTATTGCGATATAAAAGTGGCGACAAGGATTTCGTAGCTCACACAGCCACTGTGTAGTATTGCGAATATAACAGTGGCGAAGGATTTCGTAGCTCACACAGCCACTGTGTAGTATTGCGATATAACAGTGGCGACAAGGATTTCGTAGCTCACACAGCCACTGTGTAGTATTGCGATATAAAAGTGGCGACAAGGATTTCGTAGCTCACACAGCCACTGTGTAGTATTGCGATATAACAGTGGCGGCGAGGATTTCGTAGCTCACACAGCCACTGTGTAGTATTGCGATATAACAGTGGCGACGAGGATTTCGTAGCTCACACAGCCACTGTGTAGTATTGCGATATAACAGTGGCGACAAGGATTTCGTAGCTCACACAGCCACTGTGTAGTATTGCGATATAACAGTGGCGACAAGGATTTCGTAGCTCACACAGCCACTGTGTAGTATTGCGATATAATGTGGCGACAAGGATTTCGTAGCTCACACAGCCACTGTGTAGTATTGCGATATAACAGTGGCGACAAGGATTTCGTAGCTCACACAGCCACTGTGTAGTATTGCGATATAACAGTGGCGGCGAGGAGGGTAGCAATGCACGTGTAGTAGGATATAACCAGTGGCGACAAGGATTTCGTGTACATGCCAGTTAGTATTGCGATATAACAGTGGCGACAGGATTTCGTAGCTCACACAGCCACTGTGTAGTATTGCGATATAACAGTGGCGACAAGGATTCGTAGCTCACACAGCCACTGTGTAGTATTGCGATATAATAGTGGCGGCGAGGATTTCGTAGCTCACACAGCCACTGTGTAGTATTGCGATATAACAGTGGCGACGACAGCCAACCGACAAGGTGTAGTATTGCTAATATATAGTGGCGGCGAGGATTTCGTAGCTCACACAGCCACTGTGTAGTATTGCGATATAACAGTGGCGACAAGGATTTCGTAGCTCACACAGCCACTGTGTAGTATGCGATATAACATGCGAACAGTGGCGGCAAGGATTTTCGTAGCTCACACACCACACTGTGTAGTATTGCGATAACAGTGGCGACAAGGATTTCGTAGCTCACACAGCCACTGTGTAGTATTGCGATATAACAGTGGCGACAAGGATTTCGTAGCTCACAACAGCCACTGTGTAGTATTGCGATATAACAGTGGCGACAAGGATTTCGTAGCTCACACAGCCCCTGTGTAGTATTGCGATATAACAGTGGCGACAAGGATTTCGTAGCTCACACAGCCACTGTGTAGTATTGCGATATAACAGTGGCGACAAGGATTTCGTAGCTCACACAGCCACTGTGTAGTATTGCGCGATATAACAGTGGCGACAAGGATTCGTAGCTCACACAGCCACTGGTATTATTATACAGTCGGATTTAGGACGTAGCTCACACAGCCACTGTGTAGTATTGCGATATAAAAGTGGCGACAAGGATTTCGTAGCTCACACAGCCACTGTGTAGTATTGCGATATATAACAGTGGCGACAAGGATTCTTAGCTCACACAGCCACTGTGTAGTATTGCGATATAACAGTGGCGACAAGGATTTCGTAGCTCACACAGCCACTGTGTAGTATTGCGATATAAAGTGGCGACAAGGATTTCGTAGCTCACACAGCCACTGTGTAGTATTGCGATATAACAGTGGCGGCGAGGATTTCGTAGCTCACACAGCCACTGTGTAGTATTGCGATATAACAGTGGCGACGAGGATTTCGTAGCTCACACAGCCACTGTGTAGTATTGCGATATAACAGTGGCGACAAGGATTTCGTAGCTCACACAGCCACTGTGTAGTATTGCGATATAACAGTGGCGACAAGGATTTCGTAGCTCACACATCCACTGTGTAGTATTGCGATATAATAGTGGCGGCGAGGATTTCGTAGCTCACACGCCACTGTGTATTGATATTGCGATATAACAGTGGCGACAAGGATTTCGTAGCTCACACAGCCACTGTGTAGTATTGCGATAAAAAGTGGCGCGACAAGGATTTCGTAGCTCACACAGCCACTGTGTAGTATTGCGATATAACAGTGGCGACAAGGATTTCGTAGCTCACACAGCCACTGTGTAGTATTGCGATATAACAGTGGCGACAAGGATTTCGTAGCTCACACAGCCACTGTGTAGTATTGCGATATAACAGTGGCGACAAGGATTTCGTAGCTCACACAGCCACTGTGTAGTATTGCGATATAATAGTGGCGACAAGGATTTCGTAGCTCACACAGCCACTGTGTAGTATTGCGATATAACAGTGGCGACAAGGATTTCGTAGCTCACACAGCCACTGTGTAGTATTGCGATATAACAGTGGCGACAAGGATTTCGGTGCTCCCACATCCACTGGGTAGTATTGCGATATAATAGTCGCGGCGAGGATTTCGTAGCTCACACAGCCACTGTGTAGTATTGCGATATAACAGTGGCGACAAGGATTTCGTAGCTCACACAACCACTGTGTAGTATTGCAATATAATAGTGGGGACAAGGATTTCGTAGCTCACACAGCCACTGTGTAGTATTGCGATATAATAGTGGCGACAAGGATTTCGTAGCTCACACATCCACTGAGTAGTATTGCGATATAATAGTCGCGGCGAGGATTTCGTAGCTCACACAGCCACTGTGTAGTATTGCAATATAATAGTGGCGACAAGGATTTCGTAGCTCACACAGCCACTGTGTAGTATTGCGATATAACAGTGGCGACGAGAGGATTCGTAGCTCACACAGCCACTGTGTAGTATTGCGATATAAGAGTGGCGACAAGGATTTCGTAGCTCACACAGCCACTGTGTAGTATTGCGATATAACAGTGGCGACCAGGATTTCGTAGCTCACACAGCCACTGTGTAGTATTGCGATATAATAGTGGCGACAAGGATTTCGTAGCTCACACAGCCACTGTGTAGTATTGCGATATAACAGTGGCGGCGAGGATTTCGTAGCTCACACAGCCACTGTGTAGTATTGCGATATATCAGTGGCGGCGAGGATTTCGTAGCTCACACAGCCACTGTGTAGTATTGCGATATAACAGTGGCGACCAGGATTTCGTAGCTCACACAGCCACTGTGTAGTATTGCGATATAACAGTGGCGACAAGGATTTCGTAGCTCACACAGCCACTGTGTAGTATTGCGATATAACAGTGGCGGCGAGGATTTCGTAGCTCACACAGCCACTGTGTAGTATTGCGATATAACAGTGGCGACAAGGATTTCGTAGCTCACACAGCCACTGTGTAGTATTGCGATATAAAAGTGGCGACAAGGATTTCGTAGCTCACACAGCCACTGTGTAGTATTGCGATATAACAGTGGCGGCGAGGATTTCGTAGCTCACACAGCCACTGTGTAGTATTGCGATATAACAGTGGCGACAAGGATTTCGTAGCTCACACAGCCACTGTGTAGTATTGCGATATAATAGTGGCGACAAGGATTTCGTAGCTCACACAGCCACTGTGTAGTATTGCGATATAACAGTGGCGACAAGGATTTCGTAGCTCACACAGCCACTGTGTAGTATTGCGATATAACAGTGGCGACAAGGATTTCGTAGCTCACACAGCCACTGTGTAGTATTGCGATATAACAGTGGCGACAAGGATTTCGTAGCTCACACAGCCACTGTGTAGTATTGCGAATATAACAGTGGCGACAAGGATTTCGTAGCTCACACAGCCACTGTGTATTGCGATATAACAGTGGCGACAAGGATTTCGTAGCTCACACAGCCACTGTGTAGTATTGCGATATAACAGTGGCGACAAGGATTTCGTAGCTCACACAGCCACTGTGTAGTATTGCGATATAACAGTGGCGACAAGGATTTCGTAGCTCACACAGCCACTGTGTAGTATTGCGATATAAAAGTGGCGACAAGGATTTCGTAGCTCACACAGCCACTGTGTAGTATTGCGATATAACAGTGGCGGCGAGGATTTCGTAGCTCACACAGCCACTGTGTAGTATTGCGATATAACAGTGGCGACGAGGATTTCGTAGCTCACACAGCCACTGTGTAGTATTGCGATATATAACAGTGGCGACAAGGATTTCGTAGCTCACACAGCCACTGTGTAGTATTGCGATATAACAGTGGCGACAAGGATTTCGTAGCTCACACAGCCACTGTGTAGTATTGCGGATATAACAGTGGCGGCAAGGATTTTTCGTAGCTCACACAGCCACTGTGTAGTATTGCGATATAACAGTGGCGACAAGGATTTCGTAGCTCACACAGCCACTGTGTAGTATTGCGATATAACAGTGGCGACAAGGATTTCGTAGCTAGCTCACACAGCCACTGTGTAGTATTGCGATATAACAGTGGCGACGAGGATTTCGTAGCTCACACAGCCACTGTGTAGTATTGCGCTATATAACAGTGGCGACACAGGATTTCGTAGCTCACACAGCCACTGTGTAGTATTGCGATATATAACAGTGGCGACAAGGATTTCGTAGCTCACACAGCCACTGTGTAGTATTGCGATATAAAGTGGCGACAAGGATTTCGTAGCTCACACAGCCACTGTGTAGTATTGCGATATAACAGTGGCGACAAGGATTTCGTAGCTCACACAGCCACTGTGTAGTATTGCGATATAACAGTGGCGACAAGGATTTCGTAGCTCACACAGCCACTGTGTAGTATTGCGATATAACAGTGCGGCGAGGATTTCGTAGCTCACACAGCCACTGTGTAGTATTGCGATATAACAGTGGCGACAAGGATTTCGTAGCTCACACAGCCACTGTGTAGTATTGCGATATAACAGTGGCGACAAGGATTTCGTAGCTCACACAGCCACTGTGTAGTATTGCGATATAACAGTGGCGACAAGGATTTCGTAGCTCACACAGCCACTGTGTAGTATTGCGATATAATAGTGGCGGCGAGGATTTCGTAGCTCACACAGCCACTGTGTAGTATTGCGATATAACAGTGGCGACAAGGATTTCGTAGCTCACACAGCCACTGTGTAGTATTGCGATATAACAGTGGCGACAAGGATTCGTAGCTCACACAGCCACTGAGTAGTATTGCGATATAACAGTGGCGACAAGTTGTTTCGTAGCTCACACAGCCACTGTGTAGTATTGCGATATAACAGTGGCGACAAGGATTTCGTAGCTCACACAGCCACTGTGTAGTATTGCGATATAACAGTGGCGACAAGGATTTCGTAGCTCACACAGCCACTGTGTAGTATTGCGATATAACAGTGGACGAGAGGATTTCGTAGTAGCTCACACAGCCACTGTGTAGTATTGCGATATAACAGTGGCGACAAGGATTTCGTAGCTCACACAGCCACTGTGTAGTATTGCGATATAACAGTGGCGACAAGGATTTCGTAGCTCACACAGCCACTGTGTAGTATTGCGATATAACAG
Organism: Octopus sinensis; assembly: GCF_006345805.1. NCBI lineage: Eukaryota > Metazoa > Mollusca > Cephalopoda > Octopoda > Octopodidae > Octopus > Octopus sinensis. The sequence goes on along the minus strand of NC_042999.1, from coordinate 41,768,902 downwards.
TGGCGACAAGGATTTCGTAGCTCACACAGCCACTGTGTAGTATTGCGATATAACAGTGGCGACAAGGATTTCGTAGCTCACACAGCCACTGTGTAATTGCGATATAATAGTGGCGACAAGGATTTCGTAGCTCACACAGCCACTGTGTAGTATTGCGATATAACAGTGGCGACAGGATTTCGTTGCTCACACAGCCACTGTGTAGTATTGCGATATAATAGTGGCGTAGCGACAAGGATTTCGTAGCTCACACAGCCACTGTGTAGTATTGCGATATAACAGTGGCGACGAGGATTTCGTAGCTCACACAGCCACTGTGTAGTATTGCGATATATAACAGTGGCGACAAGGATTTCGTAGCTCACACAGCCACTGTGTAGTATTGCGATATAACAGTGGCGACAAGGATTTCGTAGCTCACACAGCCACTGTGTAGTATTGCGATATAATAGTGGCGACAAGGATTTCGTAGCTCACACAGCCACTGTGTAGTATTGCGATATAATAGTGGCGGCGAGGATTTCGTAGCTCACACAGCCACTGTGTAGTATTGCGATAGAACAGTGGCGACAAGGATTTCGTAGCTCACACAGCCACTGTGTAGTATTGCGATATAACAGTGGCGACAAGGATTTTGTAGCTCAACAGCCACTGTGTGGTATTGCGATATAACAGTGGCGAAGAGGATTTCGTAGCTCACACAGCCACTGTGTAGTATTGCGATATAACAGTGGCGACAAGGATTTCGTAGCTCACACAGCCACTGTGTAGTATTGCGATATATCAGTGGCGACAAGGATTTCGTAGCTCACACAGCCACTGTGTAGTATTGCGATATAACAGTGGCGACAAGGATTTCGTAGCTCACACAGCCACTGTGTAGTATTGCGATATAACTGGCGACAACGATTTCGTAGCACAACAGCCACTGTGTGGTATTGCGATATAAAAGTGGCGAGGAGGATTTCGTAGCTCACACAGCCACTGTGTAGTATTGCGATATAACAGTGGCGACAAGGATTTCGTAGCTCACACAGCCACTGTGTAGTATTGCGATATAACAGTGGCGACAAGGATTTCGTAGCTCACACAGCCACTGTGTAGTATTGCGATATAACGGTGGCGACAAGGATTTCGTAGCTCAACAGCCACTGTGTGGTATTGCGATATAACAGTGGCGACGAGGATTTCGTAGCTCACACAGCCACTGCGTAGTATTGCGATATAACAGTGGCGACAAGGATTTCGTTGCTCACACAGCCACTGTGGAGTATTGCGATATAACAGTAGCGACAAGGATTTCGTAGCTCACACAGCCACTGTGTAGTATTGCGATATAACAGTGGTTACAAGGATTTCGTAGCTCACACAGCCACTGTGTAGTATTGCGATATAACAGTGGCGACAAGGATTTCGTAGCTCAACAGCCACTGTGTGGTATTGCGATATAACAGTGGCGACGAGGATTTCGTAGCTCACACAGCCACTGTGTAGTATTGCGATATAACAGTGGCGACAAGGATTTCGTAGCTCACACAGCCACTGTGTAGTATTGCGATTTAACAGTGGCGACAAGGATTTCGTAGCTCAACAGCCACTGTGTGGTATTGCGATATAACAGTGGCGACGAGGATTTCGTAGCTCACACAGCCACTGTGTAGTATTGCGATATAACAGTGGCGACAAGGATTTCGTAGCTCACACAGCCACTGTGTAATATTGCGATATAACAGTGGCGACAATGATTTCGTAGCTCACACAGCCACTGTGTAGTATTGCGATATAACAGTGGCGGCAAGGATTTCGTAGCTCACACAGCCAGTGTGTAGCATTGCGATATATTAGTGGCGACGAGGATTTCGTAGCTCACACAGCCACTGTGTAGTATTGCGATATAATAGTGGCGGCGAGAATTTCGTTGCTCACACAGCCACTGTGTAGTATTGCGATATAACAGTGGCGGCAAGGATTTCGTAGCTCAAACAGCCAGTGTGTAGTATTGCGATATATTAGTGGCGAGGAGGATTTCGTAGCTCACACAGCCACTGTGTAGTATTGCGATATAATGTGGGCGAGAATTCGTAGCTCACAACCACTGTGTAGTATTGCGATATAACAGTGGCGACAAGGATTTCGTAGCTCACACACCACTGTGTAGTATTGCGATATAACAGTGGCGAAGGATTTCGTAGCTCACACAGCCACTGTGTAGTATTGCGATATAACAGTGGCGACAAGGATTTCGTAGCTCACACAGCCATGTAGTATTGCGATATAACAGTGGCGACGAGGATTTCGTAGCTCACACAGCCACTGTGTAGTATTGCGATATAACAGTGGCGGCGAGGATTTCGTAGCTCACACAGCCACTGTGTAGTATTGCGATATAACAGTGGCGACAGGATTTCGTAGCTCACACAGCCACTGTGTAGTATTGCGATATACAGTGGCGACAAGGATTTCGTAGCTCACACAGCCACTGTGTAGTATTGCGATATACAGTGGCGACAAGGATTTCGTAGCTCACACAGCCACTGTGTAGTATTGCGATATAACAGTGGCGGCGAGGATTTCGTAGCTCACACAGCCACTGTGTAGTGTTGCGATAACAGTGGCGACAAGGATTTCGTAGCTCACACAGCCACTGTGTAGTATTGCGATATAACAGTGGCGACAAGGATTTCGTAGCTCACACAGCCACTGTGTAGTATTGCGATATAACAGTGGCGACAAGGATTTCGTAGCTCACACAGCCACTGTGTAGTATTGCGATATAACAGTGGCGACAAGGATTTCGTAGCTCACACAGCCACTGTGTAGTATTGCGATATACAGTGGCGACAAGGATTTCGTAGCTCACACAGCCACTGTGTAGTATTGCGATATAACAGTGGCGACAGGATTTCGTAGCTCACACAGCCGTGTAGTATTGCGATATAACAGTGGCGACAGGATTTCGTAGCTCACACAGCCACTGTGTAGTATTGCGATATAACAGTGGCGACAAGGATTTCGTAGCTCACACAGCCACTGTGTAGTATGCGATATAACAGTGGCGACAAGGATTTCGTAGCTCACACAGCCACTGTGTAGTATTGCGATATAACAGTGGCGACGAGGATTTCGTAGCTCACACAGCCACTGTGTAGTATTGCGATATAAAGTGGCGACAAGGATTTCGTAGCTCACACAGCCACTGTGTAGTATTGCGATATAACAGTGGCGACAAGGATTTCGTAGCTCACACAGCCACTGTGTAGTATTGCGATATAACAGTGGCGACAAGGATTCGTAGCTCACACAGCCACTGTGTAGTATTGCGATATAACAGTGGCGACAAGGATTTCGTAGCTCACACAGCCACTGTGTAGTATTGCGATATAACAGTGGCGACAAGGATTTCGTAGCTCACACAGCCACTGTGTAGTATTGCGATATAATAGTGGCGACATTTCGTAGCTCACACAGCCACTGTGTAGTATTGCGATATAACAGTGGACAAGGATTTCGTAGCTCACACAGCCACTGTGTGTATTGCGATATAACAGTGGCGACAAGGATTTCGTAGCTCACACAGCCACTGTGTAGTATTGCGATATAACAGTGGCGACAAGGATTTCGTAGCTCACACAGCCACTGTGTAGTATTGCGATATAAAGTGGCGACAAGGATTTCGTAGCTCACACAGCCACTGTGTAGTATTGCGATATAACAGTGGCGACAAGGATTTCGTAGCTCACACAGCCACTGTGTAGTATTGCGATATAACAGTGGCGACGAGGATTTCGTAGCTCACACAGCCACTGTGTAGTATTGCGATATAACAGTGGCGACAAGGATTTCGTAGCTCACACAGCCACTGTGTAGTATTGCGATATAACAGTGGCGACAAGGATTTCGTAGCTCACACAGCCACTGTGTAGTATTGCGATATAATGTGGCGACAAGGATTTCGTAGCTCACACAGCCACTGTGTAGTATTGCGATATAACAGTGGCGACAAGGATTTCGTAGCTCACACAGCCACTGTGTAGTATTGCGATATAACAGTGGCGACAAGGATTTCGTAGCTCACACACAGCCACTGTGTAGTATTGCGATATAACAGTGGCGACAAGGATTTCGTAGCTCACACAGCCACTGTGTAGTATTGCGATATAACAGTGGCGACAAGGATTTCGTAGCTCACACAGCCACTGTGTAGTATTGCGATATAACAGTGGCGACAAGGATTTCGTAGCTCACACAGCCACTGTGTAGTATTGCGATAACAGTGGCGACAAGGATTTCGTAGCTCACACAGCCACTGTGTAGTATTGCGATATAACAGTGGCGACAAGGATTTCGTAGCTCACACAGCCACTGTGTAGTATTGCGATATAACAGTGGCGACGAGGATTTCGTAGCTCACACAGCCACTGTGTAGTATTGCGATATAAGTGGCGACGAGGATTTCGTAGCTCACACAGCCACTGTGTAGTATTGCGATATAACAGTGGCGACAAGGATTTCGTAGCTCACACAGCCTGTGTAGTATTGCGATATAACAGTGGCGACAAGGATTTCGTAGCTCACACAGCCACTGTGTAGTATTGCGATATAACAGTGGCGACAAGGATTTCGTAGCTCACACAGCCACTGTGTAGTATTGCGATATAACAGTGGCGACAAGGATTTCGTAGCTCACACAGCCACTGTGTAGTATTGCGATATAACAGTGGCGACAAGGATTTCGTAGCTCACACAGCCACTGTGTAGTATTGCGATATAACAGTGGCGACAAGGATTTCGTAGCTCACACAGCCACTGTGTAGTATTGCGATATAACAGTGGCGACAAGGATTTCGTAGCTCACACAGCCACTGTGTAGTATTGCGATATAAAGTGGCGACAAGGATTTCGTAGCTCACACAGCCACTGTGTAGTATTGCGATATAACAGTGGCGACAAGGATTTCGTAGCTCACACAGCCACTGTGTAGTATTGCGATATACAGTGGCGACAAGGATTTCGTAGCTCACACAGCCACTGTGTAGTATTGCGATATAACAGTGGCGACAAGGATTTCGTAGCTCACACAGCCACTGTGTAGTATTGCGATATACAGTGGCGACAAGGATTTCGTAGCTCACACAGCCACTGTGTAGTATTGCGATATAACAGTGGCGACAAGGATTTCGTAGCTCACACAGCCCTGTGTAGTATTGCGCATAACAGTGGCGACCCGTAGCTCACACAGCCACTGTGTAGTATTGCGATATAACAGTGGCGACAAGGATTTCGTAGCTCACACAGCCACTGTGTAGTATTGCGATATACAGTGGCGACAAGGATTTCGTAGCTCACACAGCCACTGTGTAGTATTGCGATATAACAGTGGCGACAAGGATTTCGTAGCTCACACAGCCACTGTGTAGTATTGCGATATAACAGTGGCGACAAGGATTTCGTAGCTCACACAGCCACTGTGTAGTATTGCGATATAACAGTGGCGACAAGGATTTCGTAGCTCACACAGCCACTGTGTAGTATTGCGATATAACAGTGGCGACAAGGATTTCGTAGCTCACACAGCCACTGTGTAGTATTGCGATATCAGTGGCGACAAGGATTTCGTAGCTCACACAGCCACTGTGTAGTATTGCGATATAACAGTGGCGACAAGGATTTCGTAGCTCACACAGCCACTGTGTAGTATTGCGATATAAAGTGGCGACAAGGATTTCGTAGCTCACACAGCCACTGTGTAGTATTGCGATATAACAGTGGCGACGAGGATTTCGTAGCTCACACAGCCACTGTGTAGTATTGCGATATAACAGTGGCGACAAGGATTTCGTAGCTCACACAGCCACTGTGTAGTATTGCGATATAACAGTGGCGACAAGATTTCGTAGCTCACACAGCCACTGTGTAGTATTGCGATATAACAGTGGCGACAAGGATTTCGTAGCTCACACAGCCACTGTGTAGTATTGCGATATAACAGTGGCGACAGGATTTCGTAGCTCACACAGCCACTGTGTAGTATTGCGATATAACAGTGGCGACAGGATTTCGTAGCTCACACAGCCACTGTGTAGTATTGCGATATAACAGTGGCGACAGGATTTCGTAGCTCACACAGCCACTGTGTAGTATTGCGATATAATAGTGGCGACAAGATTTCGTAGCTCACACAGCCACTGTGTAGTATTGCGATATAACAGTGGCGACAAGGATTTCGTAGCTCACACAGCCACTGTGTAGTATTGCGATATAATAGTGGCGGCGAGGATTTCGTAGCTCACACACCACTGTGTAGTATTGCGATATAACAGTGGCGACAAGGATTTCGTAGCTCACACAGCCACTGTGTAGTATTGCGATATAACAGTGGCGACAAGGATTTCGTAGCTCACACAGCCACTGTGTAGTATTGCGATATAACAGTGGCGACGAGGATTTCGTAGCTCACACAGCCACTGTGTAGTATTGCGATATAACAGTGGCGACAAGGATTTCGTAGCTCACACAGCCACTGTGTAGTATTGCGATATAACAGTGGCGACAAGGATTTCGTAGCTCACACAGCCACTGTGTAGTATTGCGATATAACAGTGGCGACAAGGATTTCGTAGCTCACACAGCCACTGTGTAGTATTGCGATATAACAGTGGCGACAAGGATTTCGTAGCTCACACAGCCACTGTGTAGTATTGCGATATAACAGTGGCGACAAGGATTTCGTAGCTCACACAGCCACTGTGTAGTATTGCGATATAACAGTGGCGGACAAGGATTTCGTAGCTCACACAGCCACTGTGTATTATTATTGCGATATACAGTGGCGACAAGGATTTCGTAGCTCACACAGCCACTGTGTATTGCGATATAACAGTGGCGACAAGGATTTCGTAGCTCACACAGCCACTGTGTAGTATTGCGATATAACAGTGGCGACAAGGATTTCGTAGCTCACACAGCCACTGTGTAGTATTGCGATATAACAGTGGCGACAAGGATTTCGTAGCTCACACAGCCACTGTGTAGTATTGCGATATAACAGTGGCGACAAGGATTTCGTAGCTCACACAGCCACTGTGTAGTATTGCGATATAACAGTGGCGGCGAGGATTTCGTAGCTCACACAGCCACTGTGTAGTATTGCGATATAACAGTGGCGACAAGGATTTCGTAGCTCACACAGCCACTGTGTAGTATTGCGATATAACAGTGGCGACGAAGGATTCGTAGCTCACACAGCCACTGTGTAGTATTGCGATATAACAGTGGCGACAAGGATTTCGTAGCTCACACAGCCACTGTGTAGTATTGCGATATAACAGTGGCGACAAGGATTTCGTAGCTCACACAGCCACTGTGTAGTATTGCGATATAACAGTGGCGACAAGGATTTCGTAGCTCACACAGCCACTGTGTAGTATTGCGATATAACAGTGGCGACAAGGATTTCGTAGCTCACACAGCCACTGTGTAGTATTGCGATATAACAGTGGCGACAAGGATTTCGTAGCTCACACAGCCACTGTGTAGTATTGCGATATAACAGTGGCGACAAGGATTTCGTAGCTCACACAGCCACTGTGTAGTATTGCGATATAACAGTGGCGACAAGGATTTCGTAGCTCACACAGCCACTGTGTAGTATTGCGATATAACAGTGGCGACAAGGATTTCGTAGCTCACACAGCCACTGTGTAGTATTGCGATATAACAGTGGCGACAAGGATTTCGTAGCTCACACACAGCCACTGTGTAGTATTGCGATATAACAGTGGCGACAGGATTTCGTAGCTCACACAGCCACTGTGTAGTATTGCGATATAACAGTGGCGACAAGGATTTCGTAGCTCACACAGCCACTGTGTAGTATTGCGATATAACAGTGGCGACAAGGATTTCGTAGCTCACACAGCCACTGTGTAGTATTGCGATATAACAGTGGCGACGAGGATTTCGTAGCTCACACAGCCACTGTGTAGTATTGCGATATAACAGTGGCGACAAGGATTTCGTAGCTCACACAGCCACTGTGTAGTTTGCGATATAACAGTGGCGACAAGGATTTCGTAGCTCACACAGCCACTGTGTAGTATTGCGATATAACAGTGCGACAGGATTTCGTAGCTCACACAGCCACTGTGTTATTGCGATATAACAGTGGCGACAAGGATTTCGTAGCTCACACAGCCACTGTGTAGTATTCGATATAACAGTGGCGACGAGGATTTCGTAGCTCACACAGCCACTGTGTAGTATTGCGATATAACAGTGGCGACAAGGATTTCGTAGCTCACACAGCCACTGTGTAGTATTGCGATATAACAGTGGCGACAAGGATTTCGTAGCTCACACAGCCACTGTGTAGTATTGCGATATAACAGTGGCGACGAGGATTTCGTAGCTCACACAGCCACTGTGTAGTATTGCGATATAACAGTGGCGACAAGGATTTCGTAGCTCACACAGCCACTGTGTAGTATTGCGATATAACAGTGGCGACAAGGATTTCGTAGCTCACACAGCCACTGTGTAGTATTGCGATATAACAGTGGCGACGAGGATTTCGTAGCTCACACAGCCACTGTGTAGTATTGCGATATAACAGTGGCGACAAGGATTTCGTAGCTCACACAGCCACTGTGTAGTATTGCGATATAACAGTGGCGACAAGGATTTCGTAGCTCACACAGCCACTGTGTAGTATTGCGATATAACAGTGGCGACAAGGATTTCGTAGCTCACACAGCCACTGTGTAGTATTGCGATATAACAGTGGCGACAAGGATTTCGTAGCTCACACAGCCACTGTGTAGTATTGCGATATAACAGTGGCGACAAGGATTTCGTAGCTCACACAGCCACTGTGTAGTATTGCGATATACAGTGGCGACGAGGATTTCGTAGCTCACACAGCCACTGTGTAGTATTGCGATATACAGTGGCGACAAGGATTTCGTAGCTCACACAGCCACTGTGTAGTATTGCGATATAACAGTGGCGACAAGGATTTCGTAGCTCACACAGCCACTGTGTAGTATTGCGATATAACAGTGGCGACGAGGATTTCGTAGCTCACACCCACTGTGTAGTATTGCGATATAACAGTGGCGACAAGGATTTCGTAGCTCACACAGCCACTGTGTAGTATTGCGATATAACAGTGGCGACAAGGATTTCGTAGCTCACACAGCCACTGTGTAGTATTGCGATATAACAGTGGCGACAAGGATTTCGTAGCTCACACAGCCACTGTGTAGTATTGCGATATAACAGTGGCGACGAGGATTTCGTAGCTCACACAGCCACTGTGTAGTATTGCGATATAACAGTGGCGACAAGGATTTCGTAGCTCACACAGCCCTGTGTAGTATTGCGATATAACAGTGGCGACGAGGATTTCGTAGCTCACACAGCCACTGTGTAGTATTGCGATATAACAGTGGCGACAAGGATTTCGTAGCTCACACAGCCACTGTGTAGTATTGCGATATAACAGTGGCGACGAGGATTTCGTAGCTCACACAGCCACTGTGTAGTATTGCGATATAACAGTGGCGACAGGATTTCGTAGCTCACACACAGCCACTGTGTAGTATTGCGATATAACAGTGGCGACAAGGATTTCGTAGCTCACACAGCCACTGTGTAGTATTGCGATATAACAGTGGCGACAAGGATTTCGTAGCTCACACAGCCACTGTGTAGTATTGCGATATAACAGTGGCGACAAGGATTTCGTAGCTCACACAGCCACTGTGTAGTATTGCGATATAACAGTGGCGCGAGGATTTCGTAGCTCACACAGCCACTGTGTAGTATTGCGATATAACAGTGGCGACAGGATTTCGTAGCTCACACAGCCACTGTGTAGTATTGCGATATAACAGTGGCGACAAGGATTTCGTAGCTCACACAGCCGTGTAGTATTGCGATATAACAGTGGCGGCGAAATTTCGTAGCTCACACAGCCACTGTGTAGTATTGCGATATAACAGTGGCGACAAGGATTTCGTAGCTCACACAGCCACTGTGTAGTATTGCGATATAACAGTGGCGACAAGGATTTCGTAGCTCACACAGCCACTGTGTAGTATTGCGATATAACAGTGGCGACAAGGATTTCGTAGCTCACACAGCCACTGTGTAGTATTGCGATATAACAGTGGCGCGAGGATTTCGTAGCACACAGCCACTGTGTAGTATTGCGATATAACAGTGGCGACAAGGATTTCGTAGCTCACACAGCCACTGTGTAGTATTGCGATATAACAGTGGCGACAAGGATTTCGTAGCTCACACAGCCACTGTGTAGTATTGCGATATAACAGTGGCGACGAGGATTTCGTAGCTCACACAGCCACTGTGTAGTATTGCGATATAACAGTGGCGACGAGGATTTCGTAGCTCACACAGCCACTGTGTAGTATTGCGATATAACAGTGGCGACAGGATTTCGTAGCTCACACAGCCACTGTGTAGTATTGCGATATAACAGTGGCGACAAGGATTTCGTAGCTCACAGCCACTGTGTAGTATTGATATAAACAGTGGCGACAAGGATTTCGTAGCTCACACAGCCATGTGTAGTATTGCGATATAACAGTGGCGACAAGGATTTCGTAGCTCACACAGCCACTGTGTAGTATTGCGATATACAGTGGCGACAGGATTTCGTAGCTCACACAGCCACTGTGTAGTATTGCGATATAACAGTGGCGACAGGATTTCGTAGCTCACACAGCCACTGTGTAGTATTGCGATATAACAGTGGCGACAAGGATTTCGTAGCTCACACAGCCACTGTGTAGTATTGCGATATAACAGTGGCGACAAGGATTTCGTAGCTCACACAGCCACTGTGTAGTATTGCGATATAACAGTGGCGACGAGGATTTCGTAGCTCACACAGCCACTGTGTAGTATTGCGATATAACAGTGGCGACGAGGATTTCGTAGCTCACACAGCCACTGTGTAGTATTGCGATATAACAGTGGCGACAAGGATTTCGTAGCTCACACAGCCACTGTGTAGTATTGCGATATAACAGTGGCGACAAGGATTTCGTAGCTCACACAGCCACTGTGTAGTATTGCGATATAACAGTGGCGACAAGGATTTCGTAGCTCACACAGCCACTGTGTAGTATTGCGATATAACAGTGGCGACAAGGATTTCGTAGCTCACACAGCCACTGTGTAGTATTGCGATATAACAGTGGCGACAAGGATTTCGTAGCTCACACAGCCACTGTGTAGTATTGCGATATAACAGTGGCGACAAGGATTTCGTAGCTCACACAGCCACTGTGTAGTATTGCGATATAATAGTGGCGACGAGGATTTCGTAGCTCACACAGCCACTGTGTGTATTGCGATATAACAGTGGCGACGAGGATTTCGTAGCTCACACACCACTGTGTAGTATTGCGATATATAGTGGCGACAGGATTTCGTAGCTCACACAGCCACTGTAGTATTGCGATATAACAGTGGCGACAAGGATTTCGTAGCTCACACACCACTGTGTAGTATTGCGATATAACAGTGGCGACAAGGATTTCGTAGCTCACACAGCCTGTGTAGTATTGCGATATAACAGTGGCGACAAGGATTTCGTAGCTCACACAGCCACTGTGTAGTATTGCGATATACAGTTGGCGACAAGGATTTCGTAGCTCACACAGCCACTGTGTAGTATTGCGATATAACAGTGGCGACAAGGATTTCGTAGCTCACACAGCCACTGTGTAGTATTGCGATATAACAGTGGCGGCGAGGATTTCGTAGCTCACACAGCCACTGTGTAGTATTGCGATATAACAGTGGCGACAAGGATTTCGTAGCTCACACAGCCACTGTGTAGTATTGCGATATAACAGTGGCGACAAGGATTTCGTAGCTCACACAGCCACTGTGTAGTATTGCGATATAACAGTGGCGACGAGGATTTCGTAGCTCACACAGCCACTGTGTAGTATTGCGATATAACAGTGGCGACAAGGATTTCGTAGCTCACACAGCCACTGTGTAGTATTGCGATATAACAGTGGCGACAAGGATTTCGTAGCTCACACAGCCACTGTGTAGTATTGCGATATAACAGTGGCGACGAGGATTTCGTAGCTCACACAGCCACTGTGTAGTATTGCGATATAACAGTGGCGACAAGGATTTCGTAGCTCACACAGCCACTGTGTAGTATTGCGATATAACAGTGGCGACAAGGATTTCGTAGCTCACACAGCCACTGTGTAGTATTGCGATATAACAGTGGCGACGAGGATTTCGTAGCTCACACAGCCACTGTGTAGTATTGCGATATAACAGTGGCGACAAGGATTTCGTAGCTCACACAGCCACTGTGTAGTATTGCGATATAACAGTGGCGACGAGGATTTCGTAGCTCACACAGCCACTGTGTAGTATTGCGATATAACAGTGGCGACAAGGATTTCGTAGCTCACACAGCCACTGTGTAGTATTGCGATATAACAGTGGCGACGAGGATTTCGTAGCTCACACAGCCACTGTGTAGTATTGCGATATAACAGTGGCGACAGGATTTCGTAGCTCACACAGCCATTGTAGTATTGCGATATAACAGTGGCGACAAGGATTTCGTAGCTCACACAGCCACTGTGTAGTATTGCGATATAACAGTGGCGACAAGGATTTCGTAGCTCACACAGCCACTGTGTAGTATTGCGATATAACAGTGGCGACAAGGATTTCGTAGCTCACACAGCCACTGTGTAGTATTGCGATATAACAGTGGCGACAAGGATTTCGTAGCTCACACAGCCACTGTGTAGTATTGCGATATAACAGTGGCGACAAGGATTTCGTAGCTCACACAGCCACTGTGTAGTATTGCGATATAACAGTGGCGACAAGGATTTCGTAGCTCACACAGCCACTGTGTAGTATTGCGATATAACAGTGGCGACAAGGATTTCGTAGCTCACACAGCCACTGTGTAGTATTGCGATATAACAGTGGCGACGAGGATTTCGTAGCTCACACAGCCACTGTGTATTGCGATATAACAGTGGCGACAAGGATTTCGTAGCTCACACAGCCACTGTGTAGTATTGCGATATAATAGTGGCGACAAGGATTTCGTAGCTCACACAGCCACTGTGTAGTATTGCGATATGATAGTGGCGACAGGATTTCGTAGCTCACACAGCCACTGTGTAGTATTGCGATATAACAGTGGCGACGAGGATTTCGTAGCTCACACAGCCACTGTGTAGTATTGCGATATAACAGTGGCGACAAGGATTTCGTAGCTCACACAGCCACTGTGTAGTATTGCGATATACAGTGGCGACGAGGATTTCGTAGCTCACACAGCCACTGTGTAGTATTGCGATATAACAGTGGCGACAAGGATTTCGTAGCTCACACAGCCACTGTGTAGTATTGCGATATAACAGTGGCGACCAGGATTTCGTAGCTCACACAGCCACTGTGTAGTATTGCGATATAACAGTGGCGACAAGGATTTCGTAGCTCACACAGCCACTGTGTAGTATTGCGATATAACAGTGGCGGCGAGGATTTCGTAGCTCACACAGCCACTGTGTAGTATTGCGATATAACAGTGGCGACAAGGATTTCGTAGCTCACACAGCCACTGTGTAGTATTGCGATATAACAGTGGCGACAAGGATTTCGTAGCTCACACAGCCACTGTGTAGTATTGCGATATAACAGTGGCGACAAGGATTTCGTAGCTCACACAGCCACTGTGTAGTATTGCGATATAACAGTGGCGGCGAGGATTTCGTAGCTCACACAGCCACTGTGTAGTATTGCGATATAACAGTGGCGGCGAGGATTTCGTAGCTCACACAGCCACTGTGTAGTATTGCGATATAACAGTGGCGACAAGGATTTCGTAGCTCACACAGCCACTGTGTAGTATTGCGATATAACAGTGGCGACAAGGATTTCGTAGCTCACACAGCCACTGTGTAGTATTGCGATATAACAGTGGCGACGAGGATTTCGTAGCTCACACAGCCACTGTGTAGTATTGCGATATAACAGTGGCGACAAGGATTTCGTAGCTCACACAGCCACTGTGTAGTATTGCGATATAACAGTGGCGACAAGGATTTCGTAGCTCACACAGCCACTGTGTAGTATTGCGATATAACAGTGGCGACGAGGATTTCGTAGCTCACACAGCCACTGTGTAGTATTGCGATATAACAGTGGCGACAAGGATTTCGTAGCTCACACAGCCACTGTGTAGTATTGCGATATAACAGTGGCGACAAGGATTTCGTAGCTCACACAGCCACTGTGTAGTATTGCGATATAACAGTGGCGACAAGGATTTCGTAGCTCACACAGCCACTGTGTAGTATTGCGATATAACAGTGGCGACAAGGATTTCGTAGCTCACACAGCCACTGTGTAGTATTGCGATATAACAGTGGCGACAAGGATTTCGTAGCTCACACAGCCACTGTGTAGTATTGCGATATAACAGTGGCGACGAGGATTTCGTAGCTCACACAGCCACTGTGTAGTATTGCGATATAACAGTGGCGACAAGGATTTCGTAGCTCACACAGCCACTGTGTAGTATTGCGATATAAGTGGCGACAAGGATTTCGTAGCTCACACAGCCACTGTGTAGTATTGCGATATAACAGTGGCGACAAGGATTTCGTAGCTCACACAGCCACTGTGTAGTATTGCGATATAACAGTGGCGACGAAGATTTCGTAGCTCACACAGCCACTGTGTAGTATTGCGATATAACAGTGGCGACAAGGATTTCGTAGCTCACACAGCCACTGTGTAGTATTGCGATATAACAGTGGCGACGAGGATTTCGTAGCTCACACAGCCACTGTGTAGTATTGCGATATAACAGTGGCGACAAGGATTTCGTAGCTCACACAGCCACTGTGTAGTATTGCGATATAACAGTGGCGACGAGGATTTCGTAGCTCACACAGCCACTGTGTAGTATTGCGATATAACAGTGGCGACAAGGATTTCGTAGCTCACACAGCCACTGTGTAGTATTGCGATATAACAGTGGCGACAAGGATTTCGTAGCTCACACAGCCACTGTGTAGTATTGCGATATAACAGTGGCGACAAGGATTTCGTAGCTCACACAGCCACTGTGTAGTATTGCGATATAACAGTGGCGACAAGGATTTCGTAGCTCACACAGCCACTGTGTAGTATGCGATATAACAGTGGCGACAAGGATTTCGTAGCTCACACAGCCACTGTGTAGTATTCACTGTGTAGTATTGCGATATAACAGTGGCGACAAGGATTTCGTAGCTCACACAGCCACTGTGTAGTATTGCGATATAACAGTGGCGACGAAGGATTTCGTAGCTCACACAGCCACTGTGTAGTATTGCGATATAACAGGCGACAGGATTTCGTAGCTCACACAGCCACTGTGTAGTATTGCGATATAACAGTGGCGACGAGGATTTCGTAGCTCACACAGCCACTGTGTAGTATTGCGATATAACAGTGGCGACAAGGATTTCGTAGCTCACACAGCCACTGTGTAGTATTGCGATATAACAGTGGCGACGAGGATTTCGTAGCTCACACAGCCACTGTGTAGTATTGCGATATAACAGTGGCGACAAGGATTTCGTAGCTCACACAGCCACTGTGTAGTATTGCGATATAACAGTGGCGACAAGGATTTCGTAGCTCACACAGCCACTGTGTAGTATTGCGATATAATTGTGGCGACAAGGATTTCGTAGCTCACACAGCCACTGTGTAGTATTGCGATATAATAGTGGCGACAAGGATTTCGTAGCTCACACAGCCACTGTGTAGTATTGCGATATGATAGTGGCGACAGGATTTCGTAGCTCACAGAGCCACTGTGTAGTATTGCGATATAACAGTGGCGACGAGGATTTCGTAGCTCACACAGCCACTGTGTAGTATTGCGATATAACAGTGGCGAGAAGGATTTCGTAGCTCACACAGCCACTGTGTAGTATTGCGATATAACAGTGGCGACAAGGATTTCGTAGCTCACACAGCCACTGTGTAGTATTGCGATATAACAGTGGCGACAAGGATTTCGTAGCTCACACAGCCACTGTGTAGTATTGCGATATAACAGTGGCGACAAGGATTTCGTAGCTCACACAGCCACTGTGTAGTATTGCGATATAACAGTGGCGACGAGGATTTCGTAGCTCACACAGCCACTGTGTAGTATTGCGATATAACAGTGGCGACGAGGATTTCGTAGCTCACACAGCCACTGTGTAGTATTGCGATATAATAGTGGCGACGAGGATTTCGTAGCTCACACAGCCACTGTGTAGTATTGCGATATAATAGTGGCGACAAGGATTTCGTAGCTCACACAGCCACTGTGTAGTATTGCGATATAATTGGCGACAAGGATTTCGTAGCTCACACAGCCACTGTGTAGTATTGCGATATAACAGTGGCGACAAGGATTTCGTAGCTCACACACCACTGTGTAGTATTGCGATATAACAGTGGCGACAGGATTTCGTAGCTCACACAGCCACTGTGTAGTATTGCGATATAACAGTGGCGACAAGGATTTCGTAGCTCACACAGCCACTGTGTAGTATTGCGATATAACAGTGGCGACAAGGATTTCGTAGCTCACACAGCCACTGTGTAGTATTGCGATATAACAGTGGCGACAAGGATTTCGTAGCTCACAAGCCACTGTGTAGTATTGCGATATAACAGTGGCGACAAGGATTTCGTAGCTCACACAGCCACTGTGTAGTATTGCGATATGATAGTGGCGACAGGATTTCGTAGCTCACACAGCCACTGTGTAGTATTGCGATATAACAGTGGCGACAAGGATTTCGTAGCTCACACAGCCACTGTGTAGTATTGCGATATAACAGTGGCGAGAAGGATTTCGTAGCTCCACAGCCACTGTGTAGTATTGCGATATAATAGTGGCGACAAGGATTTCGTAGCTCACACAGCCACTGTGTAGTATTGCGATATAACAGTGGCGACAAGGATTTCGTAGCTCACACAGCCACTGTGTAGTATTGCGATATAACAGTGGCGACAAGGATTTCGTAGCTCACACAGCCACTGTGTAGTATTGCGATATAACAGTGGCGACAAGGATTTCGTAGCTCACACAGCCACTGTGTAGTATTGCGATATAATAGTGGCGACAAGGATTTCGTAGCTCACACAGCCACTGTGTAGTATTGCGATATAACAGTGGCGACAAGGATTTCGTAGCTCACACAGCCACTGTGTAGTATTGCGATATAACAGTGGCGACGAGGATTTCGTAGCTCACACAGCCACTGTGTAGTATTGCGATATAACAGTGGCGACGAGGATTTCGTAGCTCACACAGCCACTGTGTAGTATTGCGATATAACAGTGGCGACAAGGATTTCGTAGCTCACACAGCCACTGTGTAGTATTGCGATATAACAGTGGCGACAAGGATTTCGTAGCTCACACAGCCACTGTGTAGTATTGCGATATAACAGTGGCGACAAGGATTTCGTAGCTCACACAGCCACTGTGTATTGCGATATAACTGGCGACGAGGATTTCGTAGCTCACACAGCCACTGTGTAGTATTGCGATATAACAGTGGCGACAAGGATTTCGTAGCTCACACAGCCACTGTGTAGTATTGCGATATAACAGTGGCGACAAGGATTTCGTAGCTCACACAGCCACTGTGTAGTATTGCGATATAACAGTGGCGACAAGGATTTCGTAGCTCACACAGCCACTGTGTAGTATTGCGATATAACAGTGGCGACAAGGATTTCGTAGCTCACACAGCCACTGTGTAGTATTGCGATATAACAGTGGCGACAAGGATTTCGTAGCTCACACAGCCACTGTGTAGTATTGCGATATACAGTGCGGCGAGGATTTCGTAGCTCACACAGCCACTGTGTAGTATTGCGATATAACAGTGGCGACAAGGATTTCGTAGCTCACACAGCCACTGTGTAGTATTGCGATATAACAGTGGCGACAAGGATTTCGTAGCTCACACAGCCACTGTGTAGTATTGCGATATAACAGTGGCGACAAGGATTTCGTAGCTCACACAGCCACTGTGTAGTATTGCGATATAACAGTGGCGACAAGGATTTCGTAGCTCACACAGCCACTGTGTAGTATTGCGATATAACAGTGGCGAGGATTTCGTAGCTCACACAGCCACTGTGTAGTATTGCGATATAACAGTGGCGACAAGGATTTCGTAGCTCACACAGCCACTGTGTAGTATTGCGATATAACAGTGGCGACAAGGATTTCGTAGCTCACACAGCCACTGTGTAGTATTACGATATAACAGTGGCGGCGCGAATTTCGTAGCTCACACAGCCACTGTGTAGTATTGCGATATAACCGTGGCGACAAGGATTTCGTAGCTCACACAGCCACTGTGTAGTATTGCGATATAATAGTGGCGACAAGGATTTCGTAGCTCACACAGCCACTGTGTAGTATTGCGATATAACAGTGGCGACAAGGATTTCGTAGCTCACACAGCCACTGTGTAGTATTGCGATATAACAGTGGCGGCGAGGATTTCGTAGCTCACACAGCCACTGTGTAGTATTGCGATATAACAGTGGCGACGAGGATTTCGTAGCTCACACAGCCACTGTGTAGTATTGCGATATAACAGTGGCGACAAGGATTTCGTAGCTCACACAGCCACTGTGTAGTATTGCGATATAACAGTGGCGACGAGGATTTCGTAGCTCACACAGCCACTGTGTAGTATTGCGATATAACAGTGGCGACAAGGATTTCGTAGCTCACACAGCCACTGTGTAGTATTGCGATATAACAGTGGCGACAAGGATTTCGTAGCTCACACAGCCACTGTGTAGTATTGCGATATAACAGTGGCGACGAGGATTTCGTAGCTCACACAGCCACTGTGTAGTATTGCGATATAACAGTGGCGACAAGGATTTCGTTCGTAGCTCACACAGCCACTGTGTAGTATTGCGATATAACAGTGGCGACAAGGATTTCGTAGCTCACACAGCCACTGTGTAGTATTGCGATATAACAGTGGCGACAAGGATTTCGTAGCTCACACCACAGCCACTGTAGTATTGCGATATAACAGTGGCGACAAGGATTTCGTAGCTCACACAGCCACTGTGTAGTATTGCGATATAACAGTGGCGACAAGGATTTCGTAGCTCACACAGCCACTGTGTAGTATTGCGATATAACAGTGGCGACAAGGATTTCGTAGCTCACACAGCCACTGTGTAGTATTGCGATATAACAGTGGCGACAAGGATTTCGTAGCTCACACAGCCACTGTGTAGTATTGCGATATAACAGTGGCGACAAGGATTTCGTAGCTCACACAGCCACTGTGTAGTATTGCGATATAACAGTGGCGACAAGGATTTCGTAGCTCACACAGCCACTGTGTAGTATTGCGATATAACAGTGGCGACAAGATTTCGTAGCTCACACAGCCACTGTGTAGTATTGCGATATAACAGTGGCGACAAGGATTTCGTAGCTCACACAGCCACTGTGTAGTATTGCGATATAACAGTGGCGACGAGGATTTCGTAGCTCACACAGCCACTGTGTAGTATTGCGATATAACAGTGGCGACAGGATTTCGTAGCTCACACAGCCACTGTGTAGTATTGCGATATAACAGTGGCGACAAGGATTTCGTAGCTCACACAGCCACTGTGTAGTATTGCGATATAACAGTGGCGACAAGGATTTCGTAGCTCACACAGCCACTGTGTAGTATTGCGATATAACAGTGGCGACGAGGATTTCGTAGCTCACACAGCCACTGTGTAGTATTGCGATATAACAGTGGCGACAAGGATTTCGTAGCTCACACAGCCACTGTGTAGTATTGCGATATAACAGTGGCGACAAGGATTTCGTAGCTCACACAGCCACTGTGTAGTATTGCGATATAACAGTGGCGACGAGGATTTCGTAGCTCACACAGCCACTGTGTAGTATTGCGATATAACAGTGGCGACAAGGATTTCGTAGCTCACACAGCCACTGTGTAGTATTGCGCGATATAACAGTGGCGACAGGATTTCGTAGCTCACACAGCCACTGTGTAGTATTGCGATATAACAGTGGCGACAAGGATTTCGTAGCTCACACAGCCACTGTGTAGTATTGCGATATAACAGTGGCGACGAGGATTTCGTAGCTCACACAGCCACTGTGTAGTATTGCGATATAACAGTGGCGACAAGGATTTCGTAGCTCACACAGCCACTGTGTAGTATTGCGATATAACAGTGGCGACAAGGATTTCGTAGCTCACACAGCCACTGTGTAGTATTGCGATATAACAGTGGCGACAAGGATTTCGTAGCTCACACAGCCACTGTGTAGTATTGCGATATAACAGTGGCGACAAGGATTTCGTAGCTCACACAGCCACTGTGTAGTATTGCGATATGATAGTGGCGACAGGATTTCGTAGCTCACACAGCCACTGTGTAGTATTGCGATATAACAGTGGCGACAAGGATTTCGTAGCTCACACAGCCACTGTGTAGTATTGCGATATAACAGTGGCGACAGGATTTCGTAGCTCACACAGCCACTGTGTAGTATTGCGATATAACAGTGGCGACAAGGATTTCGTAGCTCACACAGCCACTGTGTAGTATTGCGATATAACAGTGGCGACAAGGATTTCGTAGCTCACACAGCCACTGTGTAGTATTGCGATATAACAGTGGCGACAAGGATTTCGTAGCTCACACAGCCACTGTGTAGTATTGCGATATAACAGTGGCGGCGAGGATTTCGTAGCTCACACAGCCACTGTGTAGTATTGCGATATAACAGTGGCGACAAGGATTTCGTAGCTCACACAGCCACTGTGTAGTATTGCGATATAACAGTGGCGACAAGGATTTCGTAGCTCACACAGCCACTGTGTAGTATTGCGATATAACAGTGGCGGCGAGGATTTCGTAGCTCACACAGCCACTGTGTAGTATTGCGATATAACAGTGGCGACAAGGATTTCGTAGCTCACACACCACTGTGTAGTATTGCGATATAACAGTGGCGACAAGGATTTCGTAGCTCACACAGCCACTGTGTAGTATTGCGATATAACAGTGGCGACAGGATTTCGTAGCTCACACAGCCACTGTGTAGTATTGCGATATAACAGTGGCGACAAGGATTTCGTAGCTCACACAGCCACTGTGTAGTATTGCGATATAACAGTGGCGACAGGATTTCGTAGCTCACACAGCCACTGTGTAGTATTGCGATATAACAGTGGCGACAAGGATTTCGTAGCTCTCACAGCCACTGTGTAGTATTGCGATATAACAGTGGCGGCGAGGATTTCGTAGCTCACACAGCCACTGTGTAGTATTGCGATATAACAGTGGCGACAAGGATTTCGTAGCTCACACAGCCACTGTGTAGTATTGCGATATAACAGTGGCGACAAGGATTTCGTAGCTCACACAGCCACTGTGTAGTATTGCGATATAACAGTGGCGACAAGGATTTCGTAGCTCACACAGCCACTGTGTAGTATTGCAATATAACACTTACCCATATTTTCAAGGGGATCTAAATCTACGTTATTCAAAGCGTCGTTTCCTCGTTTTAACGTGTGCGGTGTGAGCTGAAAAAGATTTGCTTGCATTTTCCATGAAATATAGTCGCCAATATAAGGATCGTCGTTCCCTAAAACGTACGCTGTATGATGGTATGGTTGGCTCTCGTGGACTAATGGGACGTTATGACAATTGATGTTCTCTATCTTTACTGTCTCTGGTATTCATCTTGTTGCATTATTTTAAGTTAATAAACGCATTGACACAGAAACTACTAGTGTGACTGTTTTACTTCCCACTTAATTGTTTAGACTAGTTTCAGCTGGTGACACAGTTAGAAATTGGGTTAATATATATTGAGATTTTGAATTTTTGGTGTTTTACAAAATTTAACATTGTCCATATATGTTAGGTAATTTGGAGCACCAAAAGTCGTTTTTAGTCTATCTATCTATCTATCTATCTAATCTATCTATCTGACGGACGGACGGACGCTAGTCAAATGGTCTCCACGTAAGTTGGTCATTTTGTACGTTGAAAATTATTTATTGTGAAATATTTTGTGTTTAAAAGTTGTGCAACAATATCCACTGTAAACCTTTGATAAATATCTCCACAAAATTTTGCCCCTTGTGGGCAAAATTTAAAAGAAAAAATTCTCATAGCCTTCGTGGTTTCATTTAGCCATTTTATTTCCAAAATGGCCACTGGTCACCACGAGGCTGAGATGCAAGTCAACCGTGACGCAGAGGCAGAAAAACAGGATGCTCTGTTACCTTACGCTGAACCTGACAACTCCGCCACCATCAACATCGACAACAGCAACAAATACAAAACAAAGGTCGCAAGGCCAAGCACCGTCAACACCATCAGTGAGTCCACCACCACCACCAACACCGACAACAACACCATGGCAGAATCTGCTACTAAAACTGCTATCCCTACTAAAGACGTCTCGCCACCAATACAATACCAACATCACCATCACCGCCACAAAGACCGTGCCGTCAATGCTACTAATACTACTAACACCACCGCCGTCACCAAGAACGACAACAAACAACAACAACAACAACAACAACAACAACAACACAACAACAACAACAACAACAACGACGACGACGACGACGACAACAACAATTCCCTTCAACCACTGCTCACTCCATCACCAACAAGTGAAAAAATAACGACAAGCAAACGAAATGCCGAAATTTGCGCTAATGCAGGACTAAATTACGCAGGCAATGTTCCACCCCTTGCTAGTTGCATAATCAGCAACCACAAACCTACAACCCACACCCCTGCCATCAACATCAACAGTAACAACAATAACAAAACAACAACAAACTTCGCCGAGGCGATAAAAGAAAAGGTAACAAAAGTTTCGTTTACTACACAACAGATTAAAGATTGCAGAAACCTTATTACAAATCAAAACGGAAAAATACTCTTACACATACCTCAGCACATACTGAATGAGGAAAAAAAAAGACAATTGTATATAAAATCACAAATAAAAAAAAAAAGTCCAGAAAAGGCAAGCACAGACAAAGTCGAAAAGTGCTTACGCCCCATCTGGGGATACAAGGATTGTGTGACTTGGGCGAACAAGTTCGCACACGTACAGGTGGTTTTTCAGAATGAAGAGTTGGCGAAGAAATCTCAACGATAACCCTTCATTCTGATGAACTAACGTTGACACCGAGTTACCTCGGCCAGAAGGTGACGAAAGTCATTATCAGTGGTGTCCCCCAAGTGACTACAACACTGTGGATTACATCCGCCGTAACATCCGAAATGGAGGACATAAACATCCTAGATATCGGTGTTTCGGAAAACAAGGACTGGCTGGGAAAGAGAATAGAGTTCCTCTTCCACATAAGTCAAGAGGACATAAATAAAATCCCCACCCACGTACATCTTGAGGATGGCCGCAAGTTATACGTAGTAGTCGAGGGCAGAAGGCCACGATGCTATACATGTGGCAGTGAGGCACACCTCAAAAAGGAGTGCAAATCTGCCGCAAAATTACAACAACAACACAGCGACAGGAAAAATCACAAAAGCCAGGATTATTGCCCACACCACAATATGGACAGCTAGTCAAGAAGCTGTATGCGGAAATGCAGGAAAAACAACAAAGAACAAACCAACCCAACCAAACAACACCAACACCAGCGCCAAGAACAGAATCATCACCACCAACAACAAATAAACCAATTCCAACACCAAGAATAACAACGAAGAAGACAAGCACCAAGGATGTAGGAGAGACAATATCCACAACAAACCCCCCAGCAACACCCTCCCCGCGCACCACAACAATATCTACAACCGCACAAACACACCCAGACGCCTTACCCTTGCCCCCTGCTGATTCGTCAGACTTTTCATCTAACGATGAAAGTTCGACAGAATGGCAAATAGCCACAGGGGGTAAAAGAAAAAGATCAAGAAAAACCAAACAAGAAATCGCAACCAAAGCAGGGAGATACCTGAACCCTGAAAACTCCATACACAACAAAACAAGCACCAACACCACAAAAACAATGCTATCAGCGATAGACACAAAAGACTCCA
Source organism: Octopus sinensis (assembly GCF_006345805.1). NCBI lineage: Eukaryota > Metazoa > Mollusca > Cephalopoda > Octopoda > Octopodidae > Octopus > Octopus sinensis. The sequence continues at coordinate 41,744,702 of NC_042999.1, read as the reverse complement.
AACTAATGGAGTACATCACAGGATACACAAACATTTGTGAAGATGACTTTAAAAATAGCAATCATCCACGCACTACACCACCCAAACACATCAAAATACTACACATCACACAAACACAACACACAAACTCAAAGCCCTCTTCCAAATGCTGTAGGGGGTTTCCAGAAATATCTGTCCCAAAAACTATATAGAAACCTCCTCGAAGACACATCAAAGAACGAGGAAGCCAAAACTTTCGACACAAGTAAGTAACTCTCTGTACTTTCATTTGTGTGTTTTAAAGCACACACCCCAATAGAATCATGGTCAAGATTGGTTGTGTGAATGCGCGTGGCTTGGGGTCTCCTTGGAAACAAGGATACCTCCTAAATGACATCAAGTCACATGATTTGGGAATCATAGCCATAAGTGAGACCAGACTCCACGAGCCACGGGCCCTAAAGTCCATGTTTGGCGGACAGTTTAACATTTATTTCGCTCCCTGTCTGCCGAGGATGGGCGGTAGTGGCACCGCGGTACTTTTTCACAAGAGCCTGGATCTCGAAGTCAAGACGATATTCGTAGACCCGGAGGGTAGACTGATCGTTCTGGATGTTGACGGCAGCAATGGGTGCGCTTTTCGACTCGTATCAGTCTACGCACCGCCCTTAACAGGTCGGGCGGATTTCTTTCGACGTCTAGAAGTATTCTTGGGAACGTCTCGTCCTTTACTCTTAGTGGGGGATTGGAATGCTACCTTGGACACGCATGTAGACTACGTGGGTAGAGACAGAAACAGAAGGGGATGCAAATGCCTCAGAGACCTGCTCAGACGATTCCAACTGTCTGACAGGTACCGACTCGACCACCCAAATGCACCAACGTGGACATGGAGCAACCGCAGTGGGTCGTCGAGATCGTATCTAGATAGGATATTGTGTAGGACAGTAGACAAGGATAACTTAGGATGTCCACAATTCCACACAGTCAGCTACACGGATCACAAATTGGTGACGTGTACGCTAGACTTAGATAAGGCACATAGACAGGGTCCTGGGTACTGGAAACTGAACGCATCATTCCCGTCCAGACAAGTTTTCAGAGACCGGATTAGCACACTAGTAAAGAGGGCTTTGACGGGAGCCATCATCAACAACAAATGGTGGTTTGCCCTCAAGAGAGCAGTAAAAGCAGAAGCGATTAGGTACAGCAAAGCACTAGCCATAGATAGAAATAGAGTAGAGGGTGAGCTAGTTAAGAAGCTAGAAGAGGCAATTAGAAGCGGCATCGCATCCGACGTTTTGGCGGCGAGGTTGGCCCTCGACCAACACTTCAACGCCAAACACGAAGGATGTGCTGTCAGAGCTAGGATGCGTGCTCTAAGGAACGAAGGTGTTGGAGCCGCGAGAGAGGCCCGGGTGGCAGAGGCGCAACAGGGCAACAAAGCCACCATTCGGTCACTGGTAGATGAACAGGGGCGCGAATTGCTCGAGCCAAGTAAAATGTGTGAGGCCTTTCAGCAGCATTTTGCCCGACTGTTCGGGACGAGTGGAGGGCAAGAAAGTAGGGTAGACTTCAGTGCCTACCTACATAGCCTGCCACGACTCTCGACAAGAAAGGCAGGGTGCTGCGAAGGTGCCATCACGGCGGTGGAAGTGCGGGAAGCGATGGCAGAATGCTCGAGGGACAAATCACCGGTTTGGATGGTCTACCCTACGAATTTTACTATTGTATGCCAGACTTGTTTGGAGACGTCTTGGCAGCGGTATACTGCAACTGGCAGCAAAACGGGAGCATACCCGGTTTTGTGAGTCGAGGAGCTGTAACTCTGCTGAAGAAGATCCAAACAAGGGAAACATTATAGATAACTTTAGGCCAATCACTCTGCTCAATGCAGACCTGAAAATTTTGACAAAGGTGTTAGCCAAGAGGTTGGCGCTTGTCATGGAGAAACTGGTCGACAACGCACAAACGTGCGCCGTGCCGGGCGGAGCATCCATGACAACCTCCATCTGATGCGCTACATCATAGACAGGGTAGTTAACGAACCTGGCATGGGTGGGGCCCTGATCAACTTGGATCAATCGAAAGCCTTTGATAGGGTAGACCATCGATACTTGGGGGCAGTCCTGAGAGCGGCTGGTTTCGGTCCCGTCTTCCGCGGCTGGATAGCTGCCTTGTACAGAGGCATCCGTTCGGATGTCACAAGACCAGCAGTTTGGGGTTGAGATAAAGTCAATTACATCGACCTCTATGTTCACCTGGTACTTATTTTATCAAGCCCGAAATGATGAAAGGCAAATTTGATCTCGACATAATTTGAATTCAGAACGTAAGAATAGTCAAAGTGTATATATATATGAAATATACAAAAAGTGACAACAAAACATCCAGATAGACGATTTCTGCCGCAAGGCTTCATTTCCACACGCGCCAGCTTAATCCAATTCGTCCTTATTCGATGACACCTGTTATTTTGTCCTGTTATTAATTTTATTGTATTTATATTTGTGCAATATTGTCCATTTTTTCTGCCCTTATTTTTGTATACATTCGCTGCTTTCTTCCAAAGTATCTAATGCTCTTAGCTTAGTTTTTCCTTGGGGCTGACCAGATTGCAGCAATCTCAAGAATAATCAGCCGAAATTGCAAGGATAATCTGGTGCTTGACTGAGGAAAGAAAACTTCGAATGACCCGTCCTTGTTTTCTTTGTATCGTCTATCTGAATGTTTTGTTGTCCCTTTTTGTATTTTATATATATAGCGGCGTACGTACACTTTGGTCTCTTATATATATATATATATATATATTGAACGCGAGAGGTATGACTGGCTGGAAAGAGTGGTTTTCCATATTCCCAAAATCCTTTACGAGGATAACAGCTATTCTCAAATATTTGAATATGACTAATGCAACAAGAAAGTAATGATGAGCTGTACTGTTAAATGAAATATGTCTATAGTATATAGTCTATACATGATTGATCACTCTCGTCTATGAGCAGATGCATATGCAGCAATTTAGCCGAGTTGTCCTTAACCGAGGCGAAAGTGTGAAACTCAGACCAACTCCTAACTCGCTACATTATAGATGCAAACAATTATAAACTCATGTTCACACATATACAGACCGAATACACAGATACACACTCACACACATAAAGATACTTATACTTGTTCAATTAAAAACATACGCAATCGCATATTAATATTTCCTAAAATCACATACATAAACGCACACACTCACAGACACATATATGTATGTATGTATGTATGTATGTATGTATGTATGTATCCGCGTGCATGTATATATATATATATATATATATATATACATATGTGTGTGTGTGTGTGTGTGTGTGTGTGTGTGTAAGAGACATGCGTTCATAGAAGCAAATATGTCGAGAGATGAGGCGGTTGCATGGAATAATTACGAGAGTGATTGTGTCTGTAGATTAAATATTCATGATAACGATTACATATTACATTTGCTGGTGTAAATGTTCATTAAAGGTGGTAATGACAGAGTGAAGTGGACAGTCGAAGTACATACAGATGTGCAACGGCATGCACACATACATGCATATGAACATGTTGAACATACAGTAATGACACAGCGTATGGAGAGGAGACGAGTACATGCACGCACGTATAACTCAACACGCGCACACATACACATACACATACGAACACACACACACATGTACGCACACATATACACACACATATTGACAGTCAGTCCGTGAGAGAATTAAACAAACACCGAATCATTTGCTTACACACAGATATATGGAAACGTGAGTTGACGCAACCACATCTTGAAAGCCTACATATAAATACACATTGATATATCAGTTTTCAATAACACATTTTAACACAGACTTTGATTCCCAGGCACTTACGAACATTCAGATATGCATGCACACACACACACACACACACACACACACACACACAAACTTTTTCCTTTATGACTAATTCTAAACGTTATAAACACCGACTGTGGCTGGAGACTATGTCTGTACTTTCCCTTCTGCTGCAGAAGCTAAAAACGAAGCGAAATGACAGAATCATTAGAAACTTGTGGCGTTTGCTCTCGCTCTCTACACTTTCAGTTCACTTTCAATCGGAATCAAACATAATCTTTCATCAAGAATCAAATATTTCTATTGATACGTCTTCTCTCCTCAATTTCTTAGAAAGAGGATATAAACCAGGATATAAAAGGATATAAAAGGCGCAGGAGTGGCTGTGTGGTAAGTAGCTTGTTTACCAACCACATGGTTTCGGGTTCAGTCCCACTCCGTGGCACCTTGGGCAAGTGTCTTCTACCATAGCCTCAGGTCGACCAAAGCCTTGTGAGTGGATTTAGTAGACGGAAACTGAAAGAAGCATGTCGTATATATGTATATATATATATATATATATATATATGTGTGTGTGTATGAGTTTGTATGTCTGTGTTTGCCCCCCCCCCCCATCATCGCTTGACAGCCGATGCTGGTGTGTTTACGTCCCAGTCAACTAGCGGTTCGGCAAAGAGACCGATAGAGTAAGTACTGGGCTTACAAAGAATAAGTCCCGGGGTCGAGTTGCTCGATGATTAAAGGCTGTGCTCCAGCATGGCCGCAGTCAAAATGACTGAAACAAGTAAAAGAGAAAAGAGAGAGAAAGAGAAACCGATAAGATGGCGTCTCCTAAACACAATACCTGTAAGAAAGTAACGGGAAACTTCAGTTATAATCTGCTGGGAAACTTCCAGGAAAAACACACAGAGCTAGTTACGAAAGTCACCAGTTGCTGATCGTTGCCCTACTAACATAATAGCATACATATTGGTGAGATTAACGCACATGAATTCTCCCATAAGCCTTCTTACGCATAAAAATGAAGGTAGGTCCTGTGATGAACTTGGAGAGAATTTATTTACTTTGCTAGTTTTGGTGAGAGACGAATATCAAGAAGCTATTGCAAATGAGAGATTTCAGCCGTGTCAACCGTATCTAACGTAGTAACTTAAAATCAAAACTCAACTTTCATATACAGAGCAACTCATACATAAACACGGCAACTCATAATACATAAACACAGCGACTCATACATACACGCACATCAATTAACATGTCAAAATCCATTACCGTAGCTTTCAGAGCAATTTGTGCTGTCAGCTCTGTTAATCATATCTTTTGTGTTTCTGTTTACTCAACTAGACTACACTATTTTTAAACTAATTATTTGGGCGACGACAATGGACAGCATTTACGACTTTAGTAGACACTTCCGGGCTGATAAGAGTCGTGATGTTATGTTTGGCCTTATATAGATTGGTGTGTGAATAAAAAGAATCGTGGACGAAGAAGAATTTTAAAGCAGGATTAGGGACGGTTTTATTCGTAAGGGATCTAAAAGTGAGACACATTACAAATGATATGGGAAGCTATTGCATAGGGTAGATAACGATGGAGGTGATATATACGAATATGATAGCTAAGAGAAGGGATTTTTGTGTAGTGATAGAAACGAGTGAGGGAGAGAGAAGGAGACAGAGAGTGAGATAGAGAGGGGGAGAAACAGAGGGAGATGGCGAGAAAGTAAGAGGAACAGGGAGAGGCTAACATATCAGTGGGTGAATGGACAACGTGTTTTCGTTGAAGAGTCTTTGCTATTCGACTGGGTGACTTTTCCGATGCAATTCAGAATGTTTGGATAAGTCGTTCCAAATATGCTAGCGGTAATCAAGCTACAACTTTGTAATCGGTTAAAATTTATTTTATTATGTTAAAAACAATTAGTCTCCAACAGCCTTTGTGCTTTCACTTTGTTATAGATATGGTACAATAATAAGACATCATCAATGATTAGGAAAAGTACTTGTAAATAATTTGAGGTTTACACTTAATTTTTATCCTCGTATCTGGTTAGGAAATACCGCAAGTCCCATAGTACAAGTAGTCGTTTTCTCAACGAGCTTAAACCTATAAGCGGTATCACTCCCCTGTTAATCTTCATTCAGTTTTTACTGCTAATTCTATTAGTAAAAATGTTTCATATTATGTCTTTTACTTTTATTACTAAAAATAAACTAGTTACCTCATAATCACTTGTCAAAAAAAAAAAAGAACCCACAAAACGAGAAGCTTTATTCAGTAGGATCGAAACAACTCTAAAAATAATGTGTGGAAGAGAGTTGCTTTCCAGGAATATAACAGAAGCAACAGTAGTTCCCCAAACCACAGTATTTCTGGTGAAAAGGTAATGCTAATACAATAAAAATAAAAATAACATATATTCTTCCTTGTATTCAGGCTACGTTTGAACATTGAACTTTTATATTTAACACGCTTTTTTTCCTCCCTCAGTTCTAATCCATTATGCTATACACTTCGAAAATGTTTTGTGAATGCGAAACAAAATAAATGAGGTTAATAGTTCTAAAAAAAAAACAAGAAGCCACACTACTCTGGTAATAACTAAACTGAAAAAGCAAAAAAAGCAAAAAAAGATACGGTACGTGAATTTTGTTTTCATGTCATTGATCGGAATATCTGTGGTTTATATTTAATGCAAATTGTTTATATATACAACTTGAATCAATAAATTATTCACAACCATACACTGATTGATAGATGCGAAAGCTGACAGATACAACCATTGAGAAACCAAAGGATAATTTTTCTTTCTTTTCTTTCTTTTTTTTTTTGATTTGTCCTCTAGTTCTATAATTTTTTTCCAGTATCATTATTTACTTGACAAGCTAGCGTATACATAACATTTCTAAGAACATCTCCAACTCCTCCTACAGATGAATTTCTATACACTGACACACAGAAACATGAATCAATGGGTGAGATAGTTTGTATGTGGGTGCTGGGCTTGTTAGAAAAGACAGCAAATCTCTTTCGAATAACATTCAACTGCGTTGGAAAGAACCGGGAGACACTAGGTAGAGTAAACTTAGATAGGCTATACGCAAGAGGAGGGAAGATCATTTCAGGAACGCATTTATTTGTCCCAACATGCATGCATATATACATACACGCACATACATATAGTATATATATATATATATATATATATAATATATATATATATAATATATATATATATATATATATTAAATTAGAGATAAAACCACTATTAGGCAAATCAAACAGTGAAAAACATAAATCAATACATAGAAATGAAATTAATTAATAGGATCTTTTCAAATTTGTGGCCAGGACCCCAGATCTTTCTAGTTAACTAAATAATTGAAACTTTGTGTACTCATAGAGTGGAACTAGTTTATTCGCCAGTTGGAACTAGTTTATTTGAGAAAAATCTATTTTATGACTTTAATCGTAGATTAAAACTGCGAATTTTAACCAATGAGATTGCTTGTTTTCATATCTAAAACGTTACTGCGATCTGTTAGTGTGACGTTGAAAGCAGTTTTGTGACGTCTGCTATTTCTAAAAAGCTTTGTGTGTGGTAAAGTAATTTTTTACTTTACCATATTTTTATAAATTATATCGGAGAATCCATATTTTTATAACATATATCGGAGAATCCATGTGATTTTTCGTTGTTTTTCTCTTATACGTATGTGAATTATTTCTGAGTATGCATTGTCTGGGAGACTTTTTCTTGCAGTTGAGAAATTTTTGGCTGCTATTTCTAAAAAGCTCGGTGTGTGGTTAAGTAATTTTTTACTTTACCATATTTTTATAAATTAATATATATATATATATTATATATATATATATATATATATATATATAATTTTTTACTCGGTGTATGTGTATATGTATGTCTGCATGTGTGTATGTATGTATGTGTGTGTGTGTGTGTGTAAGTATGTGTAAAAAATTACATTGAATCGGCCATACATACATACATACACATACACAGATACGTACACACATACATTCAGGCATATACACATACACCGAGTAAAAAATTTCAGTTATCTCTCTCTTTCACACATTACTCTCTCTGTCTCTTCACACACACTAACAGAAGCACTTCACTTACACAACATACTGTCTCCCACACCCCATCAAACACACACACACACACACACATGTACATCAATGCTTCCCCTAGACGGTAACTTCAAAGACAAACTTTTGTTATTAGAAGGTGGCTGACTATAGCTTGTTTACATTTAAGATGTTTAATACGTCACGAAATTGGTGGTCGAGACGGAGTAAATAAAATAAAGCCGAATGACGGAATATCATTGGTTAAAATTCTAATTATTAAACAACGTTAAACTTAGAAGTTACAATTCCGTTTTCATTCTGGTTTACAATTAAGTTTACTTTTGACACATTCTACCAGTATACGAAGTTTCAAATTGTTTGGTTCAGTAGGAAAAATTTGAAAAACTGGCTTCAGAATAGAAAAGATCCAATTAATATAATATACAAAATATATAAAATTCAAAATTTAAATAATTTAAATTTAAAGTTAAAATTTTAAAAATTATTTAAATTATCAATTTATACTTATAAATTTATAAATAAATAAAATAAATTTAAAAACGTATACCCTAATTCATCTTTTATACGATGCATCGTTTTTAATGATAAACTATAGCTTAATTAAATTAAATTAAGCTCATCACACTTCATCAGAAAAAACCTGGGAGAGACAAATATACACGAGGCGTCTGTATCAATGGCTCCGGAATATCTGTCTTAAAATTTTCAAGACCAACGTATTCGCGCCAACTTATCAGCAGTAAATATAAACTGCCGATTCAATCTCAGAATTAGTCAGAAAATTATCAATTAATCATTTTAGTCTTTGACTATTTTCTCTTTTCCACTAGGCCGCTGGTAGCGATAAATTTCTATTGAATTTTTTGCTACCCTAAATTGATTAATATATATATATATATATATATATATATTATATATATATATATATATATATATATATATATATATATATATATATAATTTTTATTTTTATTATTATTGTTAATTTTTTTTATAATATAACTATCAAAAAGTATTAAAAAGTTTAATATAAGATAAAGAGTATAGAGTAAAACCACATACATACATACATGCAAGTATATATATCAATTGAATTCATAATAATTATTATTATATATATCACCGTGATCACCGTGATTGACCAGGCTATCAGATGTTGCTACACATCGCTGGTCACATTTCGCTTCGCATTCTTTTAGCCTTCAAATGACGCCACCCCGCTGGCTAAGCGAGCAGGCCAACAGAAGAAAGAGTGAGAGAAAGTTGTGGCGAAAAGAGTACAGCTGGGTGTTTTTTCGCTCAATAAACACCCACAACGCCAGGTCTGGGAATCGAAACCGCGATCCTACGACCGCGAGTCCGCTGCCCCTAGGCCATTGCGCCTCCATATATATATATATATATATATACATACACACACACACACCACACACACACACCACACACACACACACACACACATATATATATATATATATATATATATATATATATATATATATATGTGTGTTGTAATAATGCGTTTTGAATATTCAACAATCGACTATAACTGAATACTCTCTAATATATATTCTTTTATTCTTTTCTTTTACTTCTTTCAGTCATTTGACTGTGGCCATGTCGGAACACCGACTTTTATTCGAAAAAGTCTACCCCTCGTGTTATTCTTTGTAAGCTTAGTATTTATTATATCTGTCGCTTATGCCGAACCGTTAAGTTGCGGGGCTATAAACGCACAGGCATTTGTTGTCAAGCGATGGTGGTGGGGACAAACAAACACAAACACACATAAATACACACACGCACACACATACACACACAGACGAGCACTACCAGCTCAAATATTTTCTCCTCTGTCTTCCCTCCTTGGGATCTTTCCTTCTCCTTGTTTCCTGCGCGTCAATAATACTTTAATTGTTCCACGTCCTGCGTTGCTGTGTTTTTTTCTCTTTTTTTCTCTTTTTTTCTGTGTTTTCTTGTTTGGATTAACTTTATATATATATTATATATATATATATAATATATATATATATATATATATACAACGAGCTTCTTTCAGTTTCCGTTTATGAAATTCATTCACAAAGCCTTGGTCGGCCCGAGGCTGTAGTAGAAGACACTTGCCAAAGATCCCACACAGCGGGATTGAACGCAGAACCATGTGGTTGGGAAGCAAGTTTCTTACCACTTAGTCAGTGTTGCGCATTATATATATATATATATACATTTATAGGGTTGGAAAAAATAATGGAAAAACCTTAAAATTTCAAACAAATTTATTTAAATACGGAGCAGGACCGCCTTTGGCAGTAGTTACAGCTTGAATTCTGCGAGGTATGGACTCGTACAAAGTTTGAATTGTTTCCAAAGGAATTTTTGCCCAATCTTCAGCTAAAACAGTCTCCATTTCTTGTGGTGATGATGGTACAGAATATCGATTCCATAATTGTTTTTCTAAAATGCACCATAAATGTTCAATAATATTGAGATCTGAGGACTCTGGTCGTCAGATAAGATGTTGAACTTCACTAGAATGTTCCTCATACCATTCAGTAACAACTTTAGCTGTGTGAAATGGTGTATTATAATTCTGAAAGATTATGTTTCCCTCCGCAAAGAGTTCCGCAATCGTAGGATGAATTTGATTAGATAGTATGCCGAAATAGTCTTGGCTATCAAACCTGCCATAAAGGGAAACCATTGGACCGGCGGATTTCCAAGATATAGTCCCTCGGATCATCACAGATCCTCCTCCATGTTTAACAGTTGAAAGAAGGTAGTCTGGGTCAAATGCTTGTTTTGGCTATCTCCACACGTAATCTCGGCTGGTGGTCGGAAACAAGGTAAAAGATGACTCGTCCGAGAAAATAATATTCTTCCGCTGCTCTATGGACCAATTATGTAGGTTTTTACTCCACTCTAAACGCTTTGCAACGTTTGTTTTTGAAATAGAGGTTTTTGATTGAAAAAACGCCTTATGGAATGGTAGACGCCAACCAAAAAATCTTTAAAAAAACATCTCACAATGGCAGAATTCAAATCGGAGAATGAATCAGAATTCTTAGTAAAAGAATGTGGAGGTAAGAGAAGTGGAACATGCAACAACAACAACTTTAAATATTAGGAAGTGGATTCCACATAAAATTCAAGAGCAGATCCCTTTTCAAAATAAGTGCAGATATGAACTGCAAAACCCAGTATACAGCATCACCTGCCCAAACTATAAAGAAAATTACATTGGCGAAACAAATAATTCCCTCTGCAGGAATCTACAGGAAACATATCCGGCAAGAGAAATTGCGCAAGATTCCATTAAGTAAGCATCTGGAAATATGCAGTGACGGGAAATTCAAAATTTTTCCCTTTTACAAATGTGCACGGGACGATCTGCAATACCTATTTCTTTATTACCCACAAGGGGCTAAACACAGAGGGGACAAACAAGGACAGACAAACGGATTAAGTCGATTACATCGACCTCAGTGCGTAACTGGTACTTAATTTATCGACCCCGAAAGGATGAAAGGCAAAGTCGACCTTGGCGGAATTTGAACTCAGAACGTAACGACAGACGAAATACCGCTAAGCAATTTCGCCCAGCGTGCTAACGTTTCTGCCAGCTCGCCGCCCTGCAATATCGAAAAGCACTAGAACTACATTTCCTCAACAAATTCTCTCCAAAATTGACAGTTTGAAAGAAAAGCGGAGACAGTACATTTTGTAGTCTAAATATAATTCAAAGAGGAGCAAAAGAAAGAGGAGAAAAAAGAAGGAAAGAGGTGAAAAAAGGAAGAAAAGGATAAAGAAAGAAGACAAAAAGTGGTAAAAATGGAGAAAGAAAGCAAAAAGATATTCAGTGATAACCACACCACACCTGTTTCTTTTGTTGAAGTGGTCACCATCCTTAAACCCATTTCAATACAATGGTAAATGACTAAATGAATGAATGGTGAATAGAAAGGGGATACCCCGTCCCCTCCTCTCACTCTCCCTCTCTCTCTCTATCTATCTGTCTATCTACCTATCTATCAACCTACCTACTTACCTATCTTTCTATCTATCTATCTCCAAATGTCCTGGAACCTCACCCCCAAAAAAACAGAACCCATGTTCTCCTCTTCTACACAAAACCCCACCAAAACATCTGTTTTATATAAATGAACAAGCTGCTTGAACATTCAAAAAGTTTTATTTGACAAATCCGAAAAAAGAACGAAAGCGCTATTAGTAATGAATAAATAAAAAGATTTTTGCCCAAATTCTGGTGGCGTCTTTTCTCAATATTCAATATCTGTACACCACACCTAACACACTCTCTCTCTATATATACAAACACACACACACACCCCACACACACCACACAACACACACACACACATACATATAATATATATATATATATATATTATATATATATATTATATATAAATTAAATTAGAGATAAAACCAATATTAGGCAAATCAAACAGTGAAAACGTAACCAAAATATAGAAATAAAATTAATACATATAAAATACAATATATATACATATATATATATATTATATATATATATATATATATATATATATTATATATATATTTAGAGAGAGAGAGAGAGAGAGAGAGAGAGAGAAAGAGAAAGAGAGAGAGACACACACATATGTATATTCATACAATATGTATGTATGTGTGAGCACGCGGTGCGAGATGGAGGATCACTCACTGGTTAGAGCGTTGGGCTCACACTTGAGACATTGTGAGGTCCATTTCCGGACCATGGTGTGCGTTGTGCTCTTGGGGAAGACATATTTTCACGTTGCTCCGGTTCACTCCGGTGTAGAGATGAATTGCGACGTCATTGGTGCCAGGCTGCAGCGGCTATTGCCTGTCACTTGGACAACATCCTTATCGTCGAGATGGAAGACTGCTATGCATGGGTGACTGCTGGTCTTCTGCAAATAACCTTGCCCAGACATGAACCCGGAGGGGAACATTCTAGGTGCAGTCACATGGTCATTTATGATCAAAGTGGGGGAGGGGCTTTACTATTCATATATACATATATATAATATATATATATATATATATATATATATATATATATATATATATATAATATATAATAAATATTATTAGGAATAAATCCAAATTACAGGGAAAAATCAGATTTAGGAAATTAACCAATTTTATAGTAAAATATTATATAAGATTGTCATTAGACATGAAACAATTGTAGTGGCGGTTTTTTACTTTTTATTAAAATTTTATGTATTGATTAAGTCTTTCCTTGTTTGTTTTGCAAAATAGTGGTTTTGTCTCTAATTAATTATATATATATATATATATATATATATATATTAGTAGAAATATGTTACGAAAATAAAATATAAAATACACGTGGAAATGTAAAGGTAAAATATGAAGAATCAACGAAAATGCCTATTGCAAATAGAAAAAGGCTATTTATGACTGGTAGCGACAAATATATACATTTAGATTGACTGAGGTAGTAATACGAGTCATAAAAGTCATTATTATGACATGATTAAACAATGAATAGCTTCGCGTAAACCATTGGTTCGTTTTGTTCTCATACTTTATTATCATCTTATAATCATCTCATAATATGACCTTTATGACTCGTATTACTACCTCAGTCAATCTAAATGTATATATTTGTCGTTACCTGTTATAAATAGCCTTTTTCTATTTGCAATATGCATTTTCGTTGATTCTTCATATTTTACCCCTATATATATATATATATATATTATATATAATATATTATATGGACACATACTCGCGCGCGCGCGCACATACACATATGTGTATGTAGGTAGGCAGGTATGTATATCTAAGTGTGTATATACATATATATATATATACACTCTTATATACACATACTTACCTGATTACCTAGGTACCTACATACATACCTATCTACCTACTTACATACACACACCTACATATATACAAATATTCATACATACATACATAGATACATACATTAATACATACATACATACATATATGTACATGATTTAATGATTGGGATATAGAACAGAAACCGTGTACAATTGTGGAAATTTGCTGCCCAGCGGACGTTAACATGAATCTGAAGATCAATAAAAAAGAGAATACCTACGCTGAACTATTGAGAAATCTGCAGT
>NC_042999.1:41723086-41725586 GCF_006345805.1 Octopus sinensis | reverse complement strand
GTTTTTCTCCTTTGAGATAAAACCAAATTAAATCTTCTTCTGCTCGAGTTTTCCGTTTGTTTAAGAGCCTTTGTTTAAGATCTGATGTAGTGATTTTCTTTTGCTTCTTCTTTGTCTTTTATTTCTCATGGTTCTCTAATTGATGAACCTGCTTATCGTCTGTTGCTTGTAGATCAGGCTATAATAACAGGTTAATCTATAAACCTTGCTACTTGTTTATTCTACGCAGCTACTATGGTCGCCTCATCATACCGAATTATATTTTTCAGTTTCCATAATTTGCTTCGGCTCGCAACTCAATACACTATCAATATTCTATCTGAGCCCCCTTTCTCCTTCCATTTATATATTTTCGTCCTCATAATTTAAATATGAAAGCTGAAGACTGAAAATAGTGAAAATATCGAAGATGCTGATTGATGGTGTCAGAGATGTCAGCTGTAATAATCATCTAATTGTGTTCACTAACAACTCAACACACTCGCATAGATGAAACTATCGGAACTCATAACGCACAAATATAAAGTGACAAGTAAAGAATCTGACAATAGTTGACCAATAACAAACAAATGGCGATAAAACGCCAGGAAAAAATATTCCAAAGATGCCCACTCCCCCAAATGAAAACAGGAACTGAAGGAAGAAATACAGAGGGGGAAAAGGAAGATCTTGTTTATTTTCACTGTTGCCAGCAATGACACAGAACGAGTTTAATGGATAGAAATGCATTAATAGATACAAACGAGAGAAAACATCAGAAGACCGGGCCGTTGTAGAGTATGAAGCAATTTTGAGGAAGTGGGTATGTCGGTTACATCATCCCTAGTAATCAACTGAAGGAAGAAATACAGAGGGGGAAAAGGAAGATCTTGTTTATTTTCACTGTTGCCAGCAATGACACAGAAAGAGTTTAATGGATAGAAATGCATTAATAGATACAAACGAGAGAAAACATCAGAAGACCGGGTCGTTGTAGAGAATGAAGCAATTTTGAGGAAGTGGGTATGTCGGTTACATCATCCCTAGTAATCAACTGAGGGAAGAAATACAGAGGGGAAAAAGGAAGATTTTGTTTCTTTTCACTGTTGCCAGCAATGACACAGAAAGAGTTTAATGGATAGAAATGCATTAATAGATACAAACGAGAGAAAACATCAGAAGACCGGGTCGTTGTAGAGTATGAAGCAATTTTGAGGAAGTGGGTATGTCGGTTACATCATCCCTAGTAATCAACTGGTATGTATTTCATGACCCCGAAAGGATGAGAGGCAAAGTTGACACCAGTGTAGTTTGAACTCGTAGCGTAAAAACGGATGAATTGCCCCTAAGCATTGTCTCGCATGCTTACGATTCTGCTGACTTATATACGTCTTTAATATCGGCTTCAAATTTTGGAAATTTTGGGGAGCAGATAAGACGATTAAATCGACCCCAGTACTTATTTCATCAACCCCTCGGCGGAATTTGAATTCAGAATATAGAAGGGCGAGATATCACCAAGCATTATACCCAGCAAGCTAGCGATTCTGCCAGCTCGCAGCCCTACACATCATTATAGTATCACATAGGAAGAATTACAAATACTCAATATAAAAAAAAATAAATGAGCATATAAATAAAGAAACAAAAACAGTGAGAAAGACGACGTCTAGGAGAACGGCTTCAACAACTGTGATAGCGATAGATGAGAAAAACAGTAAGAATTAAGACGCCATCTTGCAAGAGATATTGGAATTTCTAGCTATAATGAATAGGTAAATCGAACATTGCATTATATAATCTACAAAATTAGACAATCTTAATTCATGTAAGGATAGAAATTAATTACAAACACCATCTCGAAGACATTGAAAATTAATGAAGAAAATTTGTGTTTTGTAAATTTTGTTTTAGCCGTTGATGTCTATCTACAAAGACACAGACACCACACAGACACACATACATGTATATGCATACATGGATGCATATATATATATACGTACATATATTATATATATATGTTTGTGTGTGTGTGAATATATATATTATATATATATATATATATATATATATATATATATATTATAATATACACATACATATATACAAACATATATACACATAATTATATAGTGGCAAAAAATGAAAAGAAGTGATGATAGATGACAATATTGAGATCATTTACTATTATGGTCTGTTGTTGTGTATTTTATGGTTGTAGTAGAGAATTATGGTTTGTATATGATTTCATGATATGAACGAAAACGTACATATGCGTACGTATATATATATATATATATTTATTTTATAGAAGGAGCTTCTACAGGACTAGAACTGTTTCATTCAAAAGAAATCATCAGGAAGCCCGACTCAACCCGGGACCTACATATATATATATATATATATATATATATAATTTGAAATAGAAAGATGAATAATCTTGTAGCAGATTAATCAAAAGTTTAACCGATACCTTGGTAGCAAAAATCACAGCAGAAGACAGCACGGTTGGAGGTACAAC
>NC_042999.1:41688086-41718086 GCF_006345805.1 Octopus sinensis | reverse complement strand
AACAGCAGCTGTTCAAGAATTTAAACCTGGAGATCTCCATTTCCAGCGACTTCGAGGGCCACCTCTCAGTGGTGTCGGGTGTCAACGAAGAGCCCTCGACTACAACAAGACGACCAAAGTTGCTTTTTCTCCCAAGGTCTGGGGTCTCCTGCCCCTAAGCCCTGGACCATCACCTAATCACCCTTACCCGTCTTGTTTCTTAGCAACAACAATAAAAACAACAACAACAACTACTACTATACTACTACTACTACTACTACTACTACTACTACTTCTACTATTACTGTCATGTAATGTCTTTTCATTAAACCAACTTTGTGTAAAATTTATTCAAAATGAGTGTTGACCTCTCAGTGGTGTCGGGCGTCAACGAAGAGCCCTCGACTACAACAAGACGACCAAAGTTGCTTTTTTTCCCAAGGTCTGGGGTCTCCTGCCCCTAAGCCCTAGACCATCACCTAATCACCCTTACCCGTCTTGTTGCTTAGCAACAACTATAACAACAACAACTACTACTACTACTACTACTACTACTACTACTACTACTGCTACTGCTACTACTACTACTATTACCGCCATGTAATGTCTTTTCATTAAACCAACTTCGAGGGCCACCTCCCAGTGGTGTCGGGCGTCAACGAAGAGCCCTCGACTACAACAAGACGACCAAAGTTGCTTTTTTCCCCAGGGTCTGGGGTCTCCTGCCCCTAAGCCCTAGCGCATCACCTAATCACTCTTACCCGTCTTGTTGCTTAGCAACAACAATAACAACAACAACTACTACTACTACTACTACTACTACTACTACTACTACTACTACTACTACTGTCATGTAATGTCTTTTCATTAAACCAACTTTGTGTAAAATTTATTCAAAATGAGTGTTGACCTCACTTCTATGCCAGGCGATTGAAAAATTCGGATCAAAAAATACTCCGATTATTACTCGTCCTCAACGAGTATAACAGCTAGTAAAATATCGTTTGTGCTATTTGCTATAATTCATAACATTCAGCACTGTGCAACTGGTTCGCAAATATTATTTGGACACAGCACAAATTTAGAAAACTACAAACAGATAAACAATAAATTATAAAGTTCAGTTTTATAGCAGCAGATTTCATTGGTCTGAAGTAATATCTTTTCTGCAGTGGGTGTGTATTAAAATCACTTCGTACCAAAATGGCTAAAAGACATGATGCTGAAAAATGCAAATCCATTAAAACATCTACTTACATGTGAACAGAAAGCATAATATTGATATAAGCTGATGGTCTTATATCATAAACATAACAATATGGATAGCAATTTTTCTTACCGTTTTATTCTTTTGTTCTCTCTTTCGACAGTTCGCCTTCCTGTGCAACTACTTGTTACTATTACATTCCTGCAGAAAGCTAAATTCCATGTGGCTTTATGGCTGACAAGATGAAAAACAATTAATGGTGTGAAACACGAAAACGGTAAAAGCATGGGATGTTTCCACTCATGGAAAATCTGTGATGGTTCAGGTAAATATATTACATTTCTCAGGGTTCAGATTATATACAGATCTAACAATAAAAATATGCATACTCACTCTACAACAACACACGTACATTTTCTTAGGTGTATATTAATGTATATATATATATATATATATATATATATATATATATATATATATAATATATATATATATATATATATATACATGTAGGTTTTATATAGGCATATATATATATATAAAATATCATATGTATATAACAGTTTATATATTCATATATGTACATACATATTTGCATACATGCACGGAAATTCTGGTTCTGGTATGTTATAAAAGAATTCTTTTATAACAATGCTTGTAAGACAGTACGAAATATATAAACATATCGCCAGTTTATTGACGAATATGATTCAATACGAGGTATTCGCTACGAGTCCGCAAAATTTGCTAGAGATAGCAACAAAATTCATCTCAAAGTTCACTCAAAAGTTACAAAACGAAGGGCATTTTTGAATATATAATATATTATTGAGCAAAGGCGGCGACCTGGCAGCATCGTTAGCACGTCGGGCGAAATGCTTAGCGGTATTTCGGCTGCCGTTACGTTGTGAGTTCAAATTCCGCCGAGGTCGACTTTGCCTTTCATCCTTTCGGGGTCGATAAATTAAGTACCAGTTAAGCACTGGGGTCGATATAATCTGTCTGTCCATGTTTGTCCCCTCTATGTTTAGCCCCTTGTGGGTAATAAAGAAATAGGTATTTCATCTGTCTTTAGGTTTTGAGTTCAAATTCCGCCGAGGTGCACTTTGCATTTCATCCTTTCGGGTTCGATAAATTAAGTACCAGTTGCGGATGTCTTTGAGCACATTCATCTTCAGCAAGTGTTGGCATACCATAAATCGTCAACGACAACAATTTAGAATTATGTTAGCTAGTTTGTTGATCAATTTAGAATTATGTTAGCTGGTTGTTGACACAATGGATTTCCAATCTGCAAAAAACTGTTCTTTACAGGATCAGGGACATCAAATAAGTTAATAGCGTGAGATGGTATTTAGAATAAGTGAATCCAACAAGAATTTTGATGACGTCACAGTGTTGATAGTAGAAAATTACTTGAGCGAGTGAAGTGGAGCAACGTGAAATATAGCGTTTTGCTTAAGGATACAACGCGCTACCCGAGAATCGATCTTACGATCTTTCGATCGCGAATTGAATACCTCGACCACGAAGCCTTCACTCGCAAATACACACACAGACACACACAAACACACACACACACACACACGTGCAAGTTTTTATTTATTTGTGTGTACGAGCTGGCAGAAACGTTAGCGAAATGCGTAGCCGTATTTCGTCTGCCGTTACGTTCTGAGTTCAAATTACGCCGAGGTCGACTTTGTCTGTCATCCTTTCGGGGTCGATAAATTAAGTACCAGTTACGCACTAGGGTAGATATAATCGACTTAATCCGTTTGTCTGTCCTTGTTTGTCCCCTCTGTGTTTAGCCCCTTGTGGGTAGTAAAGAAATATATGTGTACTTGAGTTTTCCATGTTTAATATTGAGAATGGGGATGATAGTTGAATGAACTGCGTCCATTATTGCAATTAAGAGAAAGGAACTTCCTTTTGGAGTGTTCAACATTCAAAGCAGCAAACAAGGAAGATACCTACTAAAACATCAGGTTACCAAAACTTACGAATATGATTCCGTTTGAATTTAATTTATATATTGGAAACAAAATCCATGTGTACTTTCATTTTGTTTATCACTAATATACAAGGTGAAACTACTGTACAAATATTTTAGAATTATTTTACAGATGCCTCACCATCACATGTGATATGCACTGTCTATGTTACCGACAAAAGGGATATCACGAATATACAGGGTTGGCCAAAAGTCACCCGACAGTAAATCAGAATTCCATAAATACTTAATATTTATTCATTGATATTATTTATTAATATTTATTAATATTAATATTAATATTAATATTATTTATTAATATTTATTAATATTATTTATTAATATTCAATCCAATTATGAATGCTTAATGATTGAATTCTGTTAATTAAAAGCACTGTTTCTTTTCAACATTTTTCTATTTATTAGCGAAGTCGCATATAAAATAATTCTTTGTTATAATCTTGGAAATAAAATTTTATGTATGCATCTACATATACATATTTAAAAAGATGCATTCAAAATATGTGACCAGTCAATGTTTTTGTGACCCCTTCCAACTGAGGTATACTCTGCTTCTTTAGAAGTATACATGCTTAGACAAAATACTGCAACTTTAGAGATTTAATAGCACACATATATTGAAACAGAGAAACTGATAATGTTTATCAATTAATTATGATTTTATGCAACATATTCTCCTCTCAGATTCATACAATTATTGCAGAATTCCTTCAGTTTTTCAGTTTTTCTTAGCCCTATAAGAAGGTAGGGCCACCAGGGAGGCCTTTCACGACACCCTTAAAGCAAGGTTCTTTTTAGCAACCCTTCATAGACACGCGTGCGCGCACTAACACAAACACATAGTCACATAGACACACACACACACATGCACGGATATATATATATACATTTATATGGGAGGGGAGACAGTAAAAAGAAACAAAGTAAATGAACTCTCGGCATAGAAGTAATGGCTTGTTTTTATAAACTCATACATACAAATAAATGATTTGAGGTGGAATTAAGAAGTATAAAATCATTATTATGAGTTAGTATAAAAAGTCATACCGGTTTCCTTATCGCTGTTCACTGACTTTGAATCAAGACCGATTTCCAAGCGGTGTTAGGTGTAACGGTACCTGAGTTAAAAGAATGCATGCAAAGGTGGTAAGCAGTTCAGAAAGTGATGCAATTAGGTTAACATGATTCATCGAGTATGAATGGTATATGGGATGTATGAGAGTTAGTGGGAGTATTGATATTAATACGGTTAGTAGTGTCTTGTATTGAGTTCTGTGTTCATGTTAAATTTGGTTGATATTCATTAATGAAAGTTGCCTTTTTATTTAGACTTTGCTGCACTGAGATGTTCTGGGAACATTGATAAAAAGGGGAAATAACGAAGTTTGGTTTAAGGTTCCTAACACATCTATCTATGTGCTCACTGACCTGTATCTATCTATATAGGAAGCACATTTGTTTTTTTTTTGGTGAAGCGTTGTTCTTCGTGTGAGAAACATTCGCATTTGACCTGTATAGTGGTTTCCGCAACCTAAGCAGGTTTTAACATAGATTAGGTTTTCAGAGACGCAAGTGAAATTTGAATTTATCTTAAATATTTCACCTTGCCTGTTAAATATTTAACCCTGTGACACAGACCGACTGCATTTTTCCCCTTTTGGTTCCGTTGTTAAGGGATATAGTCTTGCGACGCTTAATATTTTTTTCAATCATTTCGGTTGCATTTTGCTTTTGATAATTGAGTGTGCGCCGAAAATTTCATTCATTGTTCATATCTCCAGTGAGAATGGGTAGATTTGATGATGTTGAATATCTCATTGTTTCTTGTGTTATGTGTGGAAATGTATGGGAGTGCTTTTAAATTTGGGGTAGTATTTCGGTTAATTTCCCTTAATGTTTGTATGTCTCATACCTTTTTTCGTTTAATCCCATCTTCTATTAATGCTGTTGGGTAATGTTTCTTGATTAGTGTTGATTTAAGCTCACGAATGTCGGTATCCACATATTAGTACAACTTGCACTAATATGGATAAATAACCAATTTCCCTCATGATTATGGTATAACACAATCATGTTTCTGGCTAGCAAAATACCCAGAAGAGATCCTAGGTCGCATCACACACAACTTCATAATCACAAGAATGAAATTTATCCTCCAGCACAACTGCTTCATGTTCGATATAGTTTATTATCGACAAAAATGTGAAATTGCAATGGGAACTCGAGCTGCACCAGTGATTGTGAACCTTGTTATGCGTTATCTATAACTTAAAATATAGCAATTATCACAACAAAAATATGGTACCTCATTCCATTGCTATTTAATGGAGAGCTGGAAAAGGTACTTAGAAGATTGCTTTATGCTTTGGAACGTTAGCTTGGACATATTCCTTGATTTCAAAATTATGCTCAACAATATCAATAGCAACATACAATTCACCATGGAACGCAGCAATAAACAACTTCGTTTTCTTGACATCCTAAATAAAATAGTTAATAACCACATCGAAACGGACATCTTGTATAAGCCCACAGATTCAAATCAATACCTATTATTCAACTCATGTAACCCCAAACATATAAAAATTAATGTACCTTATAATCTAGCGAAAAGAATTTGCACCACAGACGGATACCAATACCCGTGAGCTAATTCTCCGTGAACTTAAATCAACACCAATCAGGAAACATTACCCAACAGCATTAATAGATTATTAGATTAAACGAAAAAAGGAATGAGACATACAAACATTAAGGGAAATTAGATGAAATGCTACCCCAAATTTAAATGTACTCCTATACATTTCCACACATAACCCAAGAATCAATAAGACGTTCAACATCATCATACAAAATCTACCCATTCTCACTGGGAATAACACAATGAATGAAATTTTTGACTTGCAGAAACTTATCAAGAGCAAACTGCAAGCGAAATTATTATAAAAAATGTGGGCAACCTAAGTGTGAAACAAGCCGCCACTTTTTGGAGAGTACAGAATTTCACTTCAAACAAGATGAAATGTTTAAGATAAATTGAAATTACATTTGCGCCTCTGAAAACCTAATCTATGTTAATGCCGGCTTAGGTTGCGGAAACCACTATATAGGTTAAAAACGAATGTCCCTCAAACGAAGAACAACGCTTCACAAACACCAAATCTGCTTCCGACAATATAGACACATACAGATCAGAGAGCACATAGATAGACGTGCTAGGAACCTTAAACCAAACTTCCTAATCTCCCCTTTTCATCAATGTTTCCGGAACACCTCAGTGCAGCAAAAGCTAAAGAAGGAGGCAACTTTCAGTAACAAATATCAACCACAACTTATCATGAACAAAGAACTCAATACAGGACACTACTAACCTTATTAATACCAATACTCCCACTAATCCTCATACATCCCATATACCATTTATACTCTATTAATCATCACTTTCAGAGCCGCTTACCTGCTTTGCAATGCAGTCTTTTTACTCAAGTGCTATTAGACCCAACACCGTTTGGAAATCGGTGCTGAATTAAAGTTAGTGAACAGTGATGGCGAAACAGGTATGACTTTTTATATTGGCTCATGATAATGATTTTTCTACTTGTTAATTCCACCTCAAATCTTTTATTTGCATGCATATATCTTTGGGTTTAATAAAAAGTCATAACTTTTTACTTTTCCCCTATTACTATATGCCACGTGTAGTCTTTTTTCTTTGAAACCTGTTTGCATGATATATATTTACAGTGATAAAGAGGAGCTGGATGTTGTCCATCCTCATGGCTGAAAGTCAACAACCTCAGATACAACAACCCATTGTCGCCACACTCACACATATCAGTCACTTGCTTCAGCCATAGACTCTGCGAGGATCCTCTTCGACTACTTTTCGAAGCCATTGCTCTATCTTCATACTTTTCGCTTGGAAGCCTATTTTTCTTTTCTGCATTCACCCGTGGGCTCACGTGAACTGGACCCTAATAACATAATCGAAATATTGCAGATTTTACTGCCTGGCTATCGATGCAAACTTTCGTTTCGCTCCTCCTAACTTCTGCAATACGATGCTGGTCGTTCAATTTTGTTCTGGTTATATGTGCATAAAGCGTTTTACAGGTCCAACTTGAGCCCGAAAATCTAATTACACTTCATGAGTCGACCGACGCGTATATTGCTGGCTGAGAGATTGTGCACTTCATTGCAGCAAGTGGAATGTATTTTACTATCACGAGGAAACATATACACGTCTTTTAATTGGACAAGGTAAAGATCTGGTCTCTTCATGCGTCCGAAGAGGATGACTGACAATTTAGTAGGTACTTAAACAAACAATTTGCTCCAGTTAGTGTTCAACACGAATACACATACACGCATACACGTACATACACAGAAAAAAAATATTGCTTTTCGTTAGAATACATCAAGAAGATGAAATCTTAAATAGATAGCTGTGACAGTGTACAATAAAATAGATATTTTAGAGTTAGTTTTGCGTGTGTGTGTGTGTTTGAGTTTTAGCATCTATGTCTGTTAACATGTGTCTGTTTGTGTATGACTGGGTAGTCTAACTTCATTCTCCGCCCCCTCAAAAAAAAGCAAGAAAGAAACAAAGAAAAAAGAATAATTCGAAGCTTGAATATACCATTATAAATGTAAATACTGCTGGGACAAGAAACCATGTTTATGAAATGAAGCTAACCCTATTAATGGTATAAACTCTCATCACTTAATACTATTTCATATAATTCAGTACCTGCTATTATTATATCAATTCTCTTCCGCAATACGTAGGTTTGTCAGTAAGCATTAAAAATTAATAAACATAGGCGCAGGAGTGGCTGTGTGGTAAGTAGCTTGCTAACGCGCATGCGTCGAGTTGTTTACTGTGTCAAGTTTTGACTAGGCGGACAGAATCCTTTGAGCTGCTCGCCAGCGGTTTGTTGGCGAGTGGAAAATAATGTATTCGGACCTTAGCGAGTACGAGCTGTCCACATCTGAGGAGGAGCTCGTTAAGGCGGTGAACAGGATGGACCAACATTTGGAGAAAATGAAGAGTTTTGCTGACGCGCCGGGAGTGAAGAGAAAGGAAGTGGACCTGACTGAACTGAAGGAGCTGTATAAGATGACACAGAAGGTGGGAAGTGACGTAAAGTTACTACCCCCGAAAACGGTCATGATGAATATGGAAAGAAAAACCATCACCTACAAGGCGCACTCAGTGGAGAGTAGGAGAGTGGAGCAGATGAATATGGAAAAAATAGAAAAAGCTCTCAAGGGGCTTTCGAACGAAGTAACATACATAGCAAACGGAAGCGGATATGGGACGGTGGTTGTCCAGTTTAAAACAGAGGAGGAGGCGAGAAGGCTGGCAAGTGCAACCGTAAAAGCTGAGGAACTGCTGCTTCTACCCTCTTATCTTGGAAGAAAAAATTCTAAGGTGAGGGTAGAAGGAATTCCACCTGACATAAAGGTGGCTTGGGTTGCGGCAGCCGTCCTCGTTGGAAGTGAGGAGGTGACTGTCCTCCAAGCCACAGAGACAGAGGAAAGAAGTTACAAAGGAAAACTACTGGAAATGACCATACAAGCGGAGGCGAAGGAGCTGGAAAATTTGGCGGAAACGGTGTCAGTGGGAGAAATGGTACTGAGAGTATGGGTAGAAGGCAGAACCCCGCGGTGCTTTAAATGTGGCCAAAAAGGCCACATTAGAGCACACTGCCCCCTACAGAAGAAAAAGAGCACACTGCCCCCTACAGAAGAAAAAGAGGAAAAAATAGATGAACCAGTTGCGGAGACAAAGAAGAAAAAAGAGGACGAAGACAAAGACGGACGAAAGGAGGAAGAATGGATAGTAGCAGAGAGCAGAAGTAAGAAGAGGAAGAAAAGAAAGAACACTGAGTGTGAAATGGTACCCCAGTCCAACTCCATCCCACCCAAGACCACTCAGACCCACCCGCCCCATACAGACACCAGACCCACCCACTCCCTTTCCCCACAAGAAAAAAAGAAAAAGAAAAAAGAGCAGACACCACAGAATTCAGAAAACCCCTCCCCCGGTGAAAAAGGTTGCGAAAGAAAGTTGTCTTTAAGTGATAGCGAGAATGGAAAAAGAAGGACTAGACCAGAGATTAGAGAAGAATTCAGACTCAAAGGCAGCGAGTGGTGTTGCTCAAAGTGGGGTGAGTAGCACACTCGTCATATTTCATACTTCATTTTCAGATATCATGCATGTTATCATAAACTTAATTTATTTTCTCACGTTCATTTTCATGTCACTCACAGTACCATTTTATTTTTAATTGTTATATGTCCCCACATGTTTTTGTAGTGTCCCCTCTATGTAATGCCTTTATGGCAAAATAGTTGAAATAAAGTAGCTTGCTAACTGCGCATGTGCGAGTCAGTGTTGTGTTTGCTGCTGAAGCAGTGAAGATGTGCTTTTGAAGCCGTCTTGAATTGAAACTTTGGAAGCCCCATGTAAGGTAAGATTCTGTTTTCTGGGTCCAGTGGGAGTTTTTGTTGAGAATTATTTTTTACATGCAGGAAGTCCTACTGGATTCAGAATTCTGATTCTGCCGACATGTGGCAGATATATTTTTCTCGCTGAGAAAATTTTTGGGGGCGTATCCGTCTTCGAATTGTGAAAATTGTATGGTGCTGTGAAGAACTACCAATTTTACACCAATTTATGTGGAAGTTGTGCGATCCTGGTTCGATTTAGGCCGGGAGTACCAAATGGCCAAAAGGATTTTGCTGTGTTTTTGACTTTCTTTTTAACTTTATTTGACTTTCTTTTCAACTTTATTTGACTCTCTCCGTTTTTCATTGTGACTTTCTTCGGATTTCCTTTTCTTCTCGTTTTTTAGTTTTATTCTAAATACATTTATTTAAAAAAAAAAAAAAAAAACCTGGCAACAAAAGAAACCACCGCTTTGGAATGGGAGGTCGTCCCACCCAAGCAGTGGATTGAAAGTCTTGAGAAGAGGACGGTGGTCCTACGAACCTATTCTAGGTCGCGTGGAGCCATTGCCCTCTTCGACAGGAATACTATAGAGAAAGAGTTGGGGGAATACCTGCCAACTATAAAATTATTTCTCGGGGACTAAATTTGCAACGGTCTGGTTGCTGTTGGTACCCCCGAGGAAGCTAGCAGATTTGCTAGCGAGCCACTGGAGGGAGAGGAAATTTTGTTCCTCCCCTCGTATTGTGGCAGAAAAGTGAAAAGAGCCTGGGTGTGTGAGCTGCCCCCGGGCACGGAGGCGGAATGGATCGAGAAGACCATCCGGCGAGGCCTGGGGGATAGCGGACCCAGACTGCTGAGTGTGAAGGTGGCTCCCGCGGTCGCCTGGCAGGGGTCGAGGGCAACTTTGAGCCTGTGGACACCGGTAGCCGTGGGGGAAATGAAATTCCCGGACTTCCTGAGAATGGCTGGGCACAGGTACCCGGTGATACTCGAGGGTCGCCCCCCCAAGTGTCACCTGTGCCTGAAGCCCGGACATATCAGGAGGAATTGTCCCAGGGGCCGTGGTGGTGCCCCGGAGCAGAGAGGGGAAAAGGCGCCCGCCGCCCCCTCATTGGAGGGGGAGACGATGGAAGTCGTGGAGGAGGTTGCCTCCACGAAAAGAAAGAGAAAGGCGAGCAACAATGGTTGCCCGCCAAGAACGCTCAGGGGCGAAGGGGGATAGCAATCCCCCGTGTCTGGTGACGGAGTCCCCTGGGTCAGCAGTCTCCCCCAAAAGAAGGAGGAGAAAAAGGAGAGGTCGGACGACTGACGTTTCTGTGTCGCCGACGGAGCCGCGGGTGGGATGTGTGCCACCCGCGGACAAGGCTCCGCCAGTAGGAAGTGTGCCACTGACGGAGCAGTGTGAGGTCCCTCCCTGTGAAGAGGAGATGCTTCTCCTCCTTTACCACAAGGGAGAGGAGGTTGAAAGATTCTTGAATGGCTTGGGTGACCGAGAGCGTAAGGACACGGTCGGCACAAGGAGTCCGTTATGGCCTCCGCAGGTAGCTGCGGAAAAAGTAACAGAAGATACTTTGTCAAGGGTCGCAGAGACCTTTGAAAAGAAAGACTTTACCTTTCTCTTTGCAGGCCCCGACTTGTCGTCGCAGAGTTGTCTGCAGGCGGCAAGACAATTTGCTTCGGGGACCTGACGAGAAGAATTGTTGAACATTTTTTGAACATTTTATTAAATGTATTTATTGAAACATTGTTTTAGAGAAGCGAAAGTCGGCGGGCGCTTTCGACTTCTCCCATCACCATCTTCATCCACCACCACCATCATCCATTAATGTCCTTGTCCAGCCCGTAGCTACTACTCTGTGTGCTGCCCTAGTGGCAAATTATATAAAATAAAGTAGCTTTGCTAACCTCACTGACAGAAGAGTGACTTTGCTTACCGTACTACGGTGTGGACGCGTTTTCTTCCCGGTAAGAGTTTTGCTGTGTTGTTAATCGTTGAATTCCTACTACTGAAAATTTGCCTTTAAACGTTGCTGAACTGTCTTGTTCTCCGGTTTTACCGGGAAATAATTGAATAATTTCTTACCGTTGAACTGTTAGCCACTGTGGCTTTTTATTTACGTGACTATACATAGTCCTGCCAAACTATTTTCGTGCCCCTCCCCCGAATGGGGGTGGGAATTGGAATTTTTGAACTGCTTTTTTGAACTACTTTGGAAGAAAAACTTTCTATAGGTTTCCCAGTTTTGTGAGAAACCAATACTCGTAATTTTTGTGTTGTCTAATTTCAACAGAATAATGTCTGTTGAAATTATTCACGAAAGTAGTGCTCTTGAGGAGAGCAATGTTAAAAAATTTTCTGAGGTAGCCGCAGTGGCTACCGAGAAAATTGACATCGATGTCAACCAGCTCGTCGAGCTATTTAAAAAAATGCAAGAGGAGGGTAGTGATGTTAAAATATCACCCTCCGCCAGTATCGTGGAGACCGAGAAGCGGACCGTAGTGTTTAAAACTTTCTGTCCACAAAGCAGAAGGTTCAAACACTTTGAAAAAAGTACCATCGAGAAATGCCTGTCCCCGATTTGGAAGGACATCGTGTACGTCGCCAGGGGACGGGCATATGGCACAGTGGATGTCCGCTTCTCGGGGGAAGAAATGGCCCGCGGGCATTCTGTAAACCCCCTAAAAACCAAGGAGGTGGTACTTTTTCCAAGCTATAGGGGACGCAGGACGTCCCGGGTCAGGATTGTAGAAGCCCCGCCGGAAGTCGATCCGGTAGAGGTAGTGGCCGCCCTATTATATAAAAGGGCGGACAAAATAAAAATACTAGAAGTAATATGCTCTACCCCTCGATTTTGGCTTGGGCGTAACATTAATATATTAATTCAAGGAACAGCGGAGGACCTGCAGCTCCTTCCTGAGAGGGTGCTCGTGGGCGAGAACGTAGCCCTCAGGGTACAGGTCGAAGGCCGAAAACCCACCTGTTACGCCTGCGGCAAAAAGGGCCACATTCGTGTAGACTGTCCCGACAAGCAAAAGAAACCGCAGACACCAGGCCCCTCAGATAATAAAAAAGTTCCTACCCTGGCAAACACACCTACCCCTACAAAAACAAAAAATCCCACTCCCGCTGTTACGGTGCCAACCCCAAAACAGACTGAAGAAAAAACCCAGCCCTCGCACTCACAAACCCCTACACTATTAAAACCTCCCACCCACCTAAAAACTGCGGCGCCTACCGAACAAACCATTGCCACCCCAGACGATACCATGGAGGTATCAGAGGGGGGATTTACACCAGTTCGTAAAAGAATTCGTGCAGCATCCCCGTCCACATCCCCTACAAAAAATAATAAAAACAAAGACACACCACAGACACGGAAAAAAAAATCCCGCTCAACTGGCCCAGAAAAAGAAGACAAAAAAGAAAATGAACTCATATTAATTGAATTCGACACACAAGACAAATACATAAACGATATTGTGGTTCAGCATCAGTCAGCAAGACTGTACAACAAATACAAAGATCGAAATAGACACGCGTGGATTGCGGAAACAACGTTCAAACAATTAAAAGACAGACACCCAAACGCCATCCGGCATATCGCGAACTTGCCGGACTATCTGAAGAAAGAGGAGAAAGAAGGGGCCAACAAACGTGTGGCGAGGTCGGCCCCCACCTCTCCAACGAAACGTAAGTAGAACTTTTACTTTTTGTAATGGCTTCGCTTAACCTTGGTTGTTTAAATGTGCGTGGTCTGAGTTCGAAGTGGAAGCAGGCTTGTTTCCTCGACGACCTCAGATCACATAATATACATGTGATGGTTGCTACAGAGACCAAGCTGGACAGCCTACAAACCTTCTCGCCTCTCCTAAATGGCTACGAGAAAATCATGTCTCCTGGCCAGACCGGAGGGCGAGGGGGCGAAGTGGTACTGATCCGTAAAGACTTGGCTCTACAGACAAGTACAGGCTATGTAGACCCAGAAGGTGGGCTGGTCGTCCTTGATGTGACATACAGCAGTAAGGCCTTCAGGTTGATCGGACTCTATGCACCTTGTGCTAGAGGCTTCCAAACTGATTTTTATCGGCGCCTAGAGGGCTTTCTCGTGACGTCGAAGACTTTAGTGATATTAGGGGACTTTAATGCTATCGTTGACGTACACATCGATAGCGTTGGCTCGATCTATAGGAAAGTGAACTCACGTCTCGTGGATCTGCTTAAGCGGTTTCAGCTGGCAGATCGTTACAGACTTGACCATCCGAACGTCCCAGAGTGGACCTGGATGAGTGGCGACGGAAGGTTCAAGTCTTACCTAGACAGGATAGTGATAAGAACTAGAGATAAGTCTAGTTTTAGTTGTCCACAGCTCGTCCAGGTGCCCTATACTGACCATAGAATGGTCACGTGTAGACTGGACATAGATAGCACACTTAAGATAGGAACCGGCTACTGGAAGCTGAACAAGTCTATTTTGACACGCGAGGCATACCGTAGCCGGATTAAGGTGTTAGTGCAGAGGGCGTTAACCGGAGCCGTGGTTAATAACCGGTGGTGGTTCACCCTCAAAAGAGCCATTCGATTCGAGTCCATTAGATTTAGTAAACAACTAAGACTAGATTGGGCTAGAATAGAAGGGCAACTAGTTAAGAACTTAGAGGAGGCGTTGAGGTTGGGCTCTGCATCTCACATTTTAGCGGCGAGAACGGCATTAGACCGTCACCTCAAAACCAAACATGAGGGATGTTGAGTCCGGGCTAAAGTACGAGCATTGGGCCGTGAGGGAATTAATGTTGCCGGATGGGCCCGTACGATAGAAACACAGCGTGGAAACGATGCCACAATTGGGTCTCTTGTTGATGAAAACGGATGCACGATCAAGAAGCGGGACGAGATGTGTGAGGCACTTCACAAGCACTTCGCCGAGTTGTTCGGGAGGTGCGGGACGCTGGATCATGGTGAGGCCCTTAGAGACTTCCTGTCTGGTGGCCCGCGCCTCTCGACACGAGAGGCTGAGTGCTGTGAAGGGCCAATAACAGCCGAGAAAGTAATCGAGGTGTTGGGCAAGTGCCCCAGGGAGAAGTCGCCGGGTCTCGATGGTCTGCCCTATGAATTTTATAGAAGTATGCCAGACTTGTTCGGGCACCTGCTGGCTAGCGTCTACGCCAACTGGCAGCAGAATGGGAGAATTCCCAAGTCTGCGAGCCGGGGGGCGGTGACGTTGATCAGGGAGGACCCGAACAAGGGGGACGAGATAGGGAACTTCAGGCCCATAACTCTGTTAAACACAGAGTTAAAGATTCTGGCCAAGGTGCTAGCAAAAAGGTTGGCGCAGGTCGTGGACAAACTTGTCGGGGATGCGCAAACGTGCGCTATCCCCGGCAGAACGATCCACGACAATCTCCACCTTATACGCTACTCCTTAGAGAGGGTAGGGAAGCTTTCTGGCGCAGGGGGAGCACTGGTACATTTAGACCAGTCCAAAGCATTTGATAGGGTCGACCATCGGTACCTGGCGGCGGTCCTCGGAGAGGCTGGCCTAGGCCCGACCTTTCGAGGCTGGATCGCTGCTTTGTATAGCGACATCGAGTCTGTAGTCAAGGTGAACGGTTCCTTTTCGAAGCCGTTCAGGATCGAGCGTTCAGTTCGTCAAGGGTGTCCCCTGTCCTCGCTCCTATACGTATTGGCTCTTGAGCCTTTGCTGCGGAAGTTGGAGGCACTAGGGGGCGCGCCGCATGATCTATGGTGTGGAAGAGGAGCTACGGCGTATGCGGATGACACCTCCATCATCGTGGCAGACGAAGGCCAGCTTCCAGTGGTGGAAGAGGCCATCAAAAGCTACGAGGCGGTGGCAGGAGCAAAGGTTAACAAGGACAAGTCGGTCGGTTTGTAACTCGGCACCTGGAGGGGCAAGCCGATGCCGTCCAATAACGTCGTAGGGCGTTGGACGGAAGGTCCTGTTAAGCTGCTCGGAGTCTGGTTCGGGCCAGACCTCCAGATTGAGAAAAATTGGAGTGAGGTGGCCAACAAGGTGACCGCTCTAACCCAGACCTGGTCTGGGCGGGCGTTATCCCTGCTAGGGAAGGCAGAGGTGGTGCAGATGTTTATAGCATCAGTAATCACCTACCGTCTGACCGTGGTGCCTTGCCCCGATTTGTGGCTGAACAAGTTGGAGAGAATCCTTTTCCGATTTTTGTGGAAAGGAGGAAAGCCACTTGTAAAGCGCTCTGTCTGCTGCCAGAAACCGCTAAAGGGTGGGCTAGGGATACCTTGGCTGAGGATGCGAAAACTCGCGTTAAGGTTGAGGCACCTCTGGCTTTACCTGGATGGAGAGCAGGTGTGGTCACCGCACGTCCGGTTCTACCTTCCCCAGTTAACATCCCTAACGGACATCGGTGCATGGAATTTGGAGTGCCGTCAGGCGCTCCAGCTACTATCTCGGGTGGGCAACGCCGGCAACAGGAGTTCCACCACGGATTTCTATAGCGGGTTAGTGGAGATTAAGTCCGAAGACGCCTTGGGGGAGACCCTGGGCTACGATGAAAATCAGTTGGTCAACCTGTTCCGGAGGACGTTCGGGCCGGGGTATCTGGATAATTACCAGAAATCCCTGGCCTGGCAGTGTTTCCGTGCGGCTTTACCTGTTCGCGACAAGCTGTCAAGGCACGGTAGTGCCGTCTCGCCGACATGCCCGCGATGTGAGCAGGATAGGGAGACCGTCTTGCACGCATTCGTGGAGTGTCCGGAGTTATCGGATCAGAAAGTAAAGGTTCTACCCGGATGACTGGGTGTCCGTCCTTCGACATGATCATTAATATTTTTAAACATTGCCTTCGTAAAATTCATTGTTTATAATCTTATCCGTAATTTCATTCGAAAATTGTAACTGTGTTAAGCTACTTCAGCCTTTATATTTGTCTGTCCTTGTTTGTCCCCTCTTTGTAAATGCCTAAATGGCAAATTTTATGAAATAAAGTAGCTTGCTAACCAACCATATGGTTCGGGGTTCAGTCCCACTGCGTGGCACCTTCGGCAAGTGTCTTCTGCTATAGCCCCGGGCCGACCAATGCCTTGTGAGTGGATTTGGTAGACGGAAACTGAAAGAAGCTTGTCGTATACATATGTATATATATGTGTATGTATGTGTATGTGTTTGTGTGTCTGTGTTTGTACCCCTAGCATTGCTTGACAACCGATGCTGGTGTGTTTACGTCCCCGTCACTTAGCGGTTCGGCAAAAGAGACCGATAGAATAAGTACTGGGCTTACAAAGAATAAGTCCCGGGGTCGATTTTCTCGACTAAAGGCGGTGCTCCAGCATGGCCGAAGTCAAATTACTGAAACATGTAATAGAGTGAAAAATACTTATATAAGTGCTTTCGCCTCCGCACTCGCCCGTGTGTGTATACTTGTATACGTATCCGTGTGTATGTATACTCGGTACATATGTCTGTATATGTAAATAATTATATATCAGCACTTCCTCTGAAACTTATCATTTTCTAGTGCTTAACAGCGCAACGTGTAATTTACACTTAATTACTTTTATGATTTTACATTCATTGAACGAATTCGTTTTGTCGGCTTTACTTTCGATGGTTATCAAAATAAAAGTACGTGTGAACTGTGTTTCGAGGTTATGGTGACATTTATTATTTTATTATTTTTGTTTTTGTGTGCGATAAAATAGAATAAAAGGTTTATTGCCACATTGTATCTCGTTATGGTAATCGATATTTAGAGACATTGTGTTGACATATATCGTTTCGATGCTTTATTTCGTTTTTGCGTTTCATACAATAAACTTTTAAACTTTTAGCGAGTTAATGGATCCGTTAGATACGAAATGTAGAAATTTGTAAGCTTACTAAATGCCGGAAATGCTATTGCATGTTGTTTTTATTGTTGCTGCTGAGCAGACGATATGGTCAAAGATTTTTCAAGAGTATATTCCCCTCTATGTCTGTTTATTTTCAGAATTTTGTTAACGGTGAAATTTCGCTTGATGGAGACATGATGTTCTTTCTAATAGGTTGAAAATAACGCCCTGGAATATTATCACTAAGGCGTCAGCAGCTTGCAGTAAATTCTAACAATTTAGTTTCATCTCACATTGAAGAGTCCCCAGAGCTCGTTGATGTTTAACATAGTAATAGTAAATGCCCTGTAAGGCAGGGAGCTGGAAAAATCGTTAGCACTTGGGGCAAAATGCTTAGCGGCATTTCGAGCGTCTTTATGTTCTGAGTTCAAATTCCACGCATGTTGACTTTGTCTTTCATCCTTTTGATAGCCATAAAATAAGTACCAGTCGAGCACTGGAGTCGTAATCAATTTAACTCCTTCCACTAAATTGCTGGCCTTGTGCCAGAATTTTGAATTGTGGAGGCGCGTGGCTTAGTGGTTAAGGTGCTGACTCATGATCGTAAGTTTGTTATTTCGATTCCTGGACTGCGTAGCACGTTATGTTCTTGACCACAACATTTCATTTCACGTTTCTCCAGTCCACTTAGCTGGCAAAAATGAGTAACTCTGCGACAGACTGGCATCCCGTCCAGGTGGGGAATTTATACGCCATAGAAGCAGGGAAACTGGTCCTTATAAATCGGCATAACTCGAGAAAGTAACTTTATCTTTTACCTTTAAATACTCTACTGTTGTTCAGTAAATGTTATTTCAGCCAAGCCGAAAACATCCCCGGCCACACAACGAACACGTAACTCTTAATGCAGTTTTGTGAACATATAAAACGATACGAGTGAAAGGACAGTCACCTAAAGCTCCACGAGTCTCCGGCAGGGATGGTGGTGGTCCCTGCTGTACTCTTTCACCACAACTTTCTCTCACTCTTACTTCCTGTTTCAGTTGTACCTGTATTTCAAAGGGGCGGCCTTGTCACTCTCTGTGTCACGCTGAATATCCCCGAGAACTACGTTAAGGGTACACGTGTCTGTGGAGTGCTCAGCCACTTACACGTTAATTTCACGAGCAGGCTGTTCCGTTGATCGGATCAACCGGAACCCTCATCGTCGCAACCGACGGAGTGCTTCCATCCATAATATATTGTGATTTTCTTTATTTAGTGTGCTAAATTGAACTTTTTTCCTATTGGCTTGGAATTGTTATTTACTGATAGGGCACAGAAAGTGTGTCTATAGCCAGCTGGAGGAAGTGTCGTCCTGAGGCTACAAACTACAGTAGCATCCGCCCTTAAGGGTTAGCCATATTTAAATGGCAAATGTACGTCTCATTCAGTGTTTTACCGAATATTCATTGAAATGTTTTGGGGAAATTTAGTAAGAAATTACTAATATTATGTCGAGTGAATATTTATGAAATACTTGTGTGTTAACATAAGGAGAAAGGTATTTTGTTAAGAAATGTTTGAACTCTTTCTGTTTGAGTTTGAATGATTAGCAGAATACAACGAGTTTGAAACATTTGAGAACTATGCAGAATTAATGATAATACAACTTGAAGTAATTAAGATTTTATGATGTCCAGTCTTATAAGAATTTCGCCAGAAGACATTATAACCAGCACTGAATGTATTTATGATGTAATTCGTGGGGATTATTATACAGAGACCACATTTAACATGAGGAAAATGATAAAATATTCTTACAAATGTTATAAGGAATGGAGAATAAATACCTTCGGGGTGATTTCCGCAGTTAAGTATAACCAATACGTTCGGTATTCCAATAATGATTGAATCGTGAAGAACCTCAATTTTCATTACGTCTCCTTCGATAAAGAGAAACCGCAGCGAGTAAAATTCAGTTAAAGTGGGATTGAAGAAAATTAAATTTTATCTCCTGAATGAGATGTTGCTAATGCGAAAGGAACGGTTTAATTTTTAACCACCATATGAATATGTGTGTGTGTGTGTGTGTGTGTGTGTACATACATACATAAATGCATGCATAATACATACATACATTCATACATATATATATATATCATTTCACGTATACATAGGCACACATACACACACAAACTCACATATATATATAGGTGTGTGTGTACATACATAAATGCATGCATAATACATACATACATACATACATATATACATATATATATATATATATATATATATATATCATTTCACGTATACATAGGCACACACACAAACTCACATATATATATAGGTGTGTGTACATACATAAATGCATGCATAATACATACATACACACATACATATATACATATCTATATATATATATATATATATATATATATATATATCATTTCACGTATACATAGGCACACACACACATATGTAATCAATGATGGGCACTATCTCTGAGGATAGTTAATAAAACAGAATCTCAAGACTCACTATCTCAACGCACTGCTTTAGTGCATAATAATACAATTACACCTACGTGCTACGTTACTACAAGCAAATAAATATATATACGGGTGTGTACGTTTGCATAGAAATTAACTTGAGAGAAGTAGACTCGGTTGAGAAATACACTGTTACTTACTATTGCGGATTTCCCTTTAAACTTTTATCTTCTACTTGTTTCAGTCATTAGACTGCGGCCATGCTGGTGCCCTGCCTGGACAAATTTTTGAGTCGAATGCATCGATCATAGTACATATTTCTTAAAGCAGGGCTGGCGAACCTGTGGTCCACGGGCCGCATGAGGGCTGCAGACTTTTACCTGTTGACCCGCTCGATACTTTATACTTTCTTCAAATGGGCTTATTTAAATTAACATTTTAAAAATCTAATCAAAAATTAAAGATTGTAATGAACATTAAAAAAGAAAGATATTACTATTTTTGCAATGATAATATTTCATGCTGAATCAAAGATCATTCATTCATTATTGTAATAATATCATGAGAAAGCAAAATGCTTTCAATTCAGTCAGTGCCCAAGCGGCCCTGAAAAAACTTTCTGTGATTAAAGTGGCCCGCAATATAATTCGAGTTGGCCAGGCCTGTTTTAAAGCCTTGTAGTTATTCTATCGGCCTCTTTTCTTAATTACGGGGACGTAAACACATCAGCACCGGTTGTCAAGTAGAAGGCGGCGAGCTAGCAGAATCGTTAGCAAGTCGGGCGAAATGCTTAGCGGTACTTCGTCTGCCGTTACGTTGTGAGTTCAAATTCCGCCGAGGTCGACTTTGCCTTTCATCCTTTCGGGGTCGATAAATTAAGTACCAGTTAAGCACTGGGGTCGATATAATCGACTTAATACCTATGTCTGTCCATGTTTGCCCCCTCTATGTTCAGCCCCTTGTGGGTAATAAAGAAATAGGTTGTCAAGTAGAAGTGAGGGTTCAAACAAAGACAGAAAGACTGCACGCACACACACATGCATACACGTACACGCAATGGAATTGAACACGGAACCATGTGGTTGGGAAGCAATCTTCTTACCACACAGCTACGCCTGAACCTAGAGTTAGATGCTATAAATTTAGCGGTACTTCATGATAATTTGGCAGCATTTATTTTATATTATATTATGCTTTTATTTCACGAAGAAATAGAGCATACAAGGGGAGCGTTTATGTCTTCTTTGATCTCTGTTCTCTGCTTGAAGGGCCTACATAAACCCTTCTCAATGAAATCTGCTTTTTTATATGATTTATGTAGAGAACGAAGGAGAGAAAGAGAGAGGGAGAGAGAAACAAAGTAAGAGGCAAAGAGAGAGAAAGAATAGGAGATCAATGTCAGCTTTTTATGCCATGTCTCTCTTCAAGTTCATTAGCTACCCTAATGATAGTTTCATTTTCGAGACCGTAAACTTTAGTGAGCTAGTTATTGATCGCTTTTACTCGGTTTGAAATGTTACTTCAATGTAACGAGTTTTATATGACGTTAATTCAAATTTAAGGCCACGACGGCTTTCTCTGCATTAGTGTTCAAATGTTGAAAATTTCAGTAAAGCCAAGCAATTCTAACTTCTTTTATACCTTCTGCTAGTGACTTTTAGGCATCACTTCAGTAGACCACATTTAGGTGTAAGGTTAACTATCCCCAAATTATACCCACACACACGCACGCGCACACGCACACGCATACGCACACGCACACACACACATATATATATATATAATATATATATATATATATATATATATCACACAGATATATATATATATATATATATCACACAGACACATATATATATATATATATATCACACACACACACACACACATATATATATATATATATATATAATATAATATATATATATATATATATATCACACAGATATATATATATATATATATATCACACAGACACATATATATATATATATATCACACACACACACACACATATATATATATATATATATATATATATATATATATATATATATATATGAAGAAAATAAGTCAAGGGAGATAATGCTAACATGATTTTATCATTAGAAACATTTTAGTACCGGTTTCAGTCATTGAGACTTTATCAACTATAAGTAAAGAAAACAATCAAATTTTGGAAAAATTAAATGAAAAGTATTTAAAAAGAATATTTGAATAGTATTCAAATACAGGGGGCATTTTCCTTGTTTGTATCTGTCTCTGTCTCTCCTTTTTACTCTTGTGGGTTCGATGTCGTTGTGAATTCTTGGCAGAGAAGAAAGAGGTGGAGGAGGGGTAGAAAAGTAGTAGTAGTAGTAGTAGTAGTAGTAGTAGAAGAAGAAAAAGAAAAAGAAAGAAAAGGAAAAGAAAAAGAGGAAGCAGAAAAGAAAGAATAATGAAAGAATGCGGGAGTGGTATGATAGTAGTAGGATGTTAAATGGTCAGGTGCCCTGAAAGTGATTGGTTGTGGATGGTAGTAGCGATTGAATTCTTGAAGTATCTCTTTTGAATGTATTGTTTTAAATATATATATATATATATATATATATATATATAGATTTCTGGAGGTATCTCTTTATAACTACAGAAATATGCTTTTAATTACTCAAGGTCATTTGAAATGATAATCATTTCCGAGCACATCAACAATAAACTTCACACTACCATATCAGTCGCTAGTCTTAATTTTGTAATGACAGTGAACATTTCACTCTGAATGCGCTGAGAAATTCTCGTTCTATCAAAATAAATTTGTAAATTTATACTTGTTGTACGTGCAAAAAGGACGACAACAATTCCTCATGACTTTTACGATATATTATTTCAGACAAATATATGAAAACGCACTAGGAGATACAAGTATATTTAAAATACAGAAAATAGCGCTACTAGGCACCGTACACATCCTACGTAAAACACTTAGAATACAGTGAAAATAAGAGCACCATAACAAACCACAGGATGTACCCATTTCTTCGCCCAGCCAACCTCAAGAGGAAACAATTTGGACTAGTGAGATGGTAGAGAGAATACTAGCATTTTTGGACACGTCATATTGTCATAAGCACCCAGATTTGCTCTATTTCCTGACAGTGGTCGAGTGAATGTCTGGAGACTATGACCAAGAATTTGATGTGAAAAGATTTCAGCCAACAATGAAATACGGCAGCTATTCTGTAATGGCCTGGGGAGCAATTTGAAAAAAATGGCTTATCAGATGTGGTGAAGTGTGAAGGAAACATAAACACAGATAAATATGTATCCATATTGTAGAAAATAGTCCTTCCAATCTTCTCCAGTTGTGAAATGGAAAGTGGGATCCAAGATAAAAATAAGGCTACTGAATAATAATAGTG
The DNA here is from genome assembly GCF_006345805.1 of Octopus sinensis. Taxonomy (NCBI): domain Eukaryota; kingdom Metazoa; phylum Mollusca; class Cephalopoda; order Octopoda; family Octopodidae; genus Octopus; species Octopus sinensis. Next base: position 41,694,744 of record NC_042999.1, on the reverse strand, counting down.
ATGATGATAATAATAATAATAATAATAATAATGATGATGATGATGGTGGTGGTGGTGATGGTGGTGGTGGTGGTGGTGGTGGTGGTGGTGGTGATGCTGCTGCTGCTGCTGCTGATTATGATGATGATAGAAATGGCGGTGTGTATGACGATTTTGCTCATAAAGAGATTTTTACGCGTTCAGATTTTACTTCACATAATTTCTGTCAAATCACACCTTTCGTTTTTTCATTATGATGCTCCAGAATAATCGCACCCTCACGGTTGAAGCGGATAAAATAACGAAGAATGCTGCATGCAGATTAACAGGTGATTATAAATAATCTTCTTAAATACCACTCGCTCAAATACCGATCGCTGAAGAATTATATCGAACAAAATCAACTGTTGTATGAAATGCCTCTTGCAAACAAGATGTTCCTCTACAACAAAGTACTGATAGTCGCCAATATTGAGCGAGTATGGCTTGGTTAAGTGTACCATACTTGCGTTAAGTATTTCAAGTTGACCCATTGGCTGGTTCTTATTTCTGCAGGGAAAAAAGGGAAAAAATCAGCATAAAAACTAGAAAAATTGCTTCGTTGTGGGATGTTTACAAAATGAAGTCAGAAATAATACTGTAAATCCGAGGCCAATCAGCAGGCATACTTTATGGTTCTGGGTTCAGTCCAGTTGCATGGTACCTTTACCTTGGGCAAGTATTTTCTACTATAGCCTAGGACCAACTACCAACTAAAGTCTTGTGAGTGGATCTGGTAGATAGAAATTGGAAGAAGCCGCCGTTAAGATATATATATATATTATATGGATGTTTTTCTTTTATTTTTTTATTTGTTTCAGTCGTTTGACTGCGACCAAGCTGTAGCACCGCCTTTAGCCGAGCAAATTGACACCAGGACTTATGCTTTGTAAGCCTAATACATATTATATCGGTCTCCAGTGGTGAAATGATTAAAGAAAGCTCTTTATGTATGGAATATGGTACCCAAGATTTGTTGGATGAGAATGACATTAAAAATCTTCCGTGGCCAATCTAGTCACCCTATTGAACACCTCTCGGACATAATGGACAAGACACTTCATAAAAAGAAAAAACAAGAAAACATCTTCAAAGCCAGATCTTTTGAGATTACTGCATGAAATTGGCAAAAAAATTCCGCAAGAGAATATTCGTCATCAGTAATATGCCTAATAGAGACTTTACACTGAAAAATGCAAAGAGCATGTCTAAAAAACATTAAATATTCACATTATAACAATTAATAAATAATTTGGATGTATGATTTCAGATTTAAATAAATTTTAATGGTTATAAGGGTGCCTATTTACGGCTGCCATGTCTGTGTATATATAATAAGAGTCTGTGTGTGTGTGTGTGTGTGTGTGTATGTGTGCGCGCCTCCTACCGCACCTTGACAACGGTTGTTGGTGTATTTCCATTCCTGTTACTTAGCTATTCGGCAAGTGTGACTGATGGAATAGGAACGAACTTGAAGAAAGTACCGGGATCGGTTCAGTCGCCCAAAATTCTTCAAGACAGTGCCTCAGAATAGTCGCAATCTGATGACTGAAACAAGTAAAAGCTAGAAGCTAAAAACTCCCGATAACTATCCATAAGTTAGAAAATGGGCACACCACCATCCGACGCATGTCCAAATAGCCCATATATAATAAATTCCTTAGGACGACCGTGAAAAACTTGAGATCAATATACGTGCGATCTTTCTTTTTTTTTAATATACTAATGTCGCTGTGAGCCACTAAAAAGTTTATGAAGACTACTTCGTGGCTATATGGTTCACGGCGAAAATTATTATGTTATGAATGAGGGTCAGTTTCGCATCAGAAGATAATCACTTACACTCTTTTACTCTTTTACTTGTTTCAGTCATTTGACACAGGCCACGCTGGAGCAACGCCTTTAGTGGAGCAAATCGACCCCAGGACTTATTCTTTGTCAGCATAGAACTTATTCTATCGGTCTCTTTTGCCGAACCGCTAAATTTCGGGGACTTAAACACACCAGCATCGGTTGTCAAGCGATGTTGGGTGGGACAAACACACACACAAACGTATACACGCATATACATACATACATACATACATACATACATACATACATACATATGTATATACGACGGGTTTCATTCAGTTGCCATCTACCAAATCCACTCACAAGGCTTTGCTCGGCCCAAGGTGCCACGCAGTGGGGCTGGGCCCAGACCCATGTGGTTCGTTGGCAAGCTATTTACCACATAGCCACTCCTACGCCTATGTTATACAAATAACAAATAATATTGCTAACATCAGGTTAGTAAAAATTTATGTTATAGCCCTCAAAATTTCTTCCACAACAAGATTGTTTGAATCATATAAACGCAGAATTCAAAATGTTTTAAATATTTTATATATTTACCTTTATACCAAAACAGCTAAGAAACCTCTGCCTAGTTGCTCTCAGAAATAGTAGCTATATATCCTTAATATCACACCCCACTGCGTTATCACACTTAAATAATTAGAAACTGTGTTATATTAACGATAACTAAGGTAATGTCTCTCCAACTTTCTCCGTAATAAGATTGTGTGAAGATAACGTATCTGTTCATTCTCAATACGCTCGGACACGCTATTTACCGATGTAAGAGAATCTTTGAAACCCTACAGTGTTTTGAATTCGTGGGCTTTCTCTTCAGTCAAAGGTATCACACTGCACCGTGGAATCTCACAAGAACACGAGCCCTTGTTTATAGCAATCGGCAAAAAACACTTTCTTGGTGCGTATAAATGTCTATCAAAGAGATAATATAATTAAAGAGACGCAGACAAAAATGCAAGAACTCATACAATAACATATGTCTTGATTAATAATACGTTCTGACCAATTCAAACGTGAACATCTGATCGCTAAGATAGCTCCGACTGAAGAGTGGCACAACGAGACAGAAACACTGCAGTAAACCATCAATTATTAAGATTATTTTAAACATATAAATACTTAAACCATAATATACATATAACTCAGTATGCAGAATTCTTTCGAACATTTTGATAAACGAACATTGATATTCTCTGCGTGGTCGTTGGGCTGGCTGGAGATGGAAACAGAATATCTTTGAAATCATACACTTCCAGTTTAAAAAAAAATTCGGGGAAAAAAAAAGTATTGGATAATGTAGTCCGGGAGAAAAAATTTATTGAAAAATATCTGGACGACCACCTCTGGAATGGTTCTGATCATTGGTCTGATCAATCGGAACCCAGTTCAGAGAGTAAACAAACAAAAACATCACCACCAACTCCATCATCATCATCATCATCATCATCATCATCATCGTCATCATCATCGTCATCATCATCGTCATCATCATCATCACCATCACCATCATCACCACCACCACCACCACCACCACCATCACCACCACCATCATCATCATCACCATCACCATCATCATCATCATCATCACCATCATCATCATCATCACCATCATCATCACCATCATCATCACCATCATCAACGTCTCAACACCACCACCACCACAATGACTAGCAGCGGCAAAAGCAGCAGTAACAACAACCTATTTCCTGAATCCTATTGTAAAATTTAAATACTTGTCTTTCACCATCAAAATGGGGAGAGAGAAAAAAAACTGAATAATTGTGAAGAGGTTTAATGCATTAATTTGAACATTTTCTTTTCATTTTTAATATAAATATAATAATGCTTTATTCTGTTTGCGTTCTTTAGAAGGAAAAAAAAACCCTTGCTTGTTACAAAATATGAAAGAATATTCTCCATTTATTCGCTAAGTAAGCTGTTGCGCTTCATTTCACATAGGTGAATCTGATACCGGGGATATTACACACGATCGGCAAAATACTGTAGCAATACAAGCGTATCAAATTATACATATTGATCCATTATTTGACTTAACAGAGAATCTCAGTTATTGATCATATAACCAATATTATAATGATTTACTGTGTTACGTAAGTATACTGTTTGCTAATTAATTCCCAGCTGAAATCAGCGTAAAAGTGTAAGTTTAAAAAAAAAATCATATATATTGAAGCTAAGATATTCGAACAAAATATTGTCACATGAATGTTGTGTGAGTTATTCTGTTACAGTTCGCTATTTTACGGCTGCCATGTCTGTATATATATATATAATAAGTGTGTGTGTGGTGTGTGTGCGCGCCTCCTATCACACCTTGACAACGGTTGTTGGTGTGTTTCCTATTCGGCAAGGGTGACTGATGGAATAGGTACGAACTTGAAGAAAGTACTGGGGTCGGTTCATTCGCTCAAAATTCTTCAAGAGAGTGCCCCAGATTAGCCGCAATCTGATGACTGAAACAAGGAAACGTTAGAAGCAAAAAAAGATAATCACTTGCACTCTTTTACTTGTTTCAGTCATTTGACTGTGGCCACGCTGGAGCAACGCCTTTAGTGGAGCAAATCGACCCCAGGACTTATTCTTTGTACGCCAAGAACTTATTCTATCGGTCTCTTTTGCCGGACCGCTAAATTACGGGAACGTAAACACACCAGCATCGGTTGTCAAGCGATGTTGGGTGGAGGGGAAACAAACACAGACACACAAACGTCTCTATCTGTCTTTATATATCTCTCCATCTTTATATATTGCGGTAAGAGTGTCGAGCTCACGGTCGTTAGATGATAGGTTCGATTTCTGGGTTGGGAGTAGTGCCCTTAAGTTTGCATTATTCCAACCTAGTTTGCCAAAACTGAGTACTAGCGGTGGCTGCAGATTGATCCCGAGACATTCCTCTAAACGGAACTGAGGTATCATTTAAAGCAGGAGTTCACAACTATATTTTATCTATGAACCGGTTTGATTATTATTTTGTTCGTTGTAGAAAACCCAGTCCATAGCCATCGATGTTTAGAGACGAGTTTTCTTGAAGCTTCTTTCAAAATTCATATTTTGCTTTTCAGACGTTAAAATATTACGTAAAATGTTACAGAATGAAACCTATTTATTGCAATACATAGCAATGCCTATATCTGAACTAAAATATTTTCAGGGGACCTTAAAGTACTATTGTGGATCCCCAGTTTACTATTTTGTAGCATGGAATGGACCCCAAATATCTTATGTGCGTCCTGGTTGAGAACCACTGATTTAAAGGAACGTCTGTGAGGGCGTCTTGTGCACACATTTATTTTGTACTTACAAACCAACACACACATATGTATATGTATGTATATATTTAAATTCATATAGTGGAGGCGCAATGGCCCAGTGGTTAGGGCAGCGGACTCGCGGTCATAGGATCGCGGTTTCGATTCCCAGACAGGGCGTTGTGAGTGTTTATTGAGCGAAAACACCTAAAGCCCCACGAGCCTCCGGCAGGGGATGGTGGTGATCCCTGCTGTACTCTTTCACCACAACTTTCTCTCACTCTTACTTCCTGTTTCTGTTGTACCTGTATTTCAAAGGGCCGGCCTTGTCACTCTCTGTGTCAGGCTGAATAACCCTGAGAACTAGGTTAAGGGTACACGTGTCTGTGGAGTGCTCAGCCACTTACACGTTAATTTCACGAGCAGGGTGTTCCGTTGATTCGGATCAACCGGAACCCTCGTCGTCGTAACCGACGGAGTGCTTCCATAGATTCATATATGTGTGTATGAATATATATATATATATATATATAATATATATATATATATATATATGCATATATATATATATACATATATAAATGTGTATATATATATATATGCATACATATATATATGTGTGTGTCTATATATATATGTATATATATTATAGACACGCATATATATATATATATATGTATGTATATATATATATATATATATATATATATACACATATACGAGATTCTGCAAAACCACTAGCTTGTATAAAGAGATTCAAAAGAATACCTTCTGCCTTCACCAGACGTCACTGCACTTTTTCATGAGGTACTTGAAAGATAAATGCTTACAGTGTGTAGGTATATGTATATGTATACTGCATGCATTCATAAATATGTATATAACTATATGTATATAAATATATATATACTCATATACATACACAAGTGTTGTTGTTATTGTTGGTGAAGGGTGTGGTTGTGCTAGTTTTGGTGGTGATGGTGGATGATCCTGCTATTTGATTAACTGAATTTGATTAGCCCCTGAATTAACATGTATGTAACTGAGCATGCTACAGACACGTATATCTCTTATATTTCTCGAGCAGAGTTAGCGTGACGGCGTGTAAAAAAGCCTACTTTTACAATTACAGATACAAACCCTCGGAAGGGTTTTTGTGATGTCTCTGATCCTGATTTCATTTACAAGGCTAGTTTGCGTTGATTCAAGCAACCAAACAGTAGTCGTCATTGGTGTATCTCTATCAACATGAATAACTATCTGTCAACAGACATAAATATTAATATACAAGGTGTCGAATAGCTCACTTAATTTCCATTTGTTTTAACATTTAACAAGGTTAGAAATAAAAAAGAGAGCCATACTAAGTTTTTTAACAAAAGAGATAGTTCTAATGTCATCCACGTGACTTAACTACCACTCGAATTAGTCCAAAGTTACAAGCAAATGGAACTGTTCAGAATATTCACAAGAAACACCGCGGAAGGCCACGAAACCCACGAGTCTCATAA
>NC_042999.1:41683925-41687986 GCF_006345805.1 Octopus sinensis | reverse complement strand
TTGCAATGAACCTTTCTTGATTCACAGCATGAATAGGAATACATTTATATTCAGGCTGCAACGTAGCACACAGAGCCTTATATCGTTGAATAAATTACAGCAAAATGTTGTTGATACTCCAAGTCATCTACTCCTATTGTTTCAATGGCTTTTACAAAACCATTTCAGCAGGTGGAGACAGTGAAATATAAAAACCTATATAATAGCGTATAAATAATCTTTTCTACCATAGGCACAAGACCTGAAATTGTTGGTGGAGGGGTCTAGTCAATTACATCGACCCCGGTGTTTACTGGTACTTATTTTACCGGCCCCGAAAGACAATATCAACCTCGGCGGAATTTGAACTCAGAACGTAGCGACGGGCGAAAAAACGGTAAGCATTTCGTCCAGCGTGCTAACGATTCTACCAGCGTGCCGTCCTAGAGCGTATAAACAACAAGTGATAGACAATAATGATTAGAATATTAAAATTTAAGGGTTACGAACGTTTATATAAATAAAAATAGGAATTACTCTTTTACTCTTTAACTTGTTTCAGTCATTTGACTGCGGCCATGCTGGAGCACCGCCTTTAGTCGAGCAAATCGACCCCGGGACTTATTCTTTGTAAGCCCAGTACTTATTCTATCGGTCTCTTTTGCCGAACCGCTAAGTGACGGGGACGTAAACACACAAGCATCGGTTGTCAAGCATGCTAGGGGGACAAACACAGACACACACACACACACATATATATATATATAATATATATATATATATAATATATATATATACATATATACGACAGGCTTCTTTCAGTTTCCGTCTACCAAATCCACTCACAAGGCATTGGTCGGCCCGGGGCTATAGCAGAAGACACTTGCCCAAGGTGCCACGCAGTGGGACTGAACCCGGAACTATGTGGTTGGCTAGCAAGCTACTTACCACACAGCCACTCCTGCGCCTATGTACAGAAAATAAAAAAAATAAAATGAGAGTATAAAGCAAAACCGTAAAGAGAAACAGAAAACAAGGAAAAATGAAAATAAAAAGAAAACAAGAAAGAAACAGGGTAATGTATATAGAATAAGAATTATGAAATAAGATGTTCATATTATAGACAAACAAGGCAAATAGCAGAAACGGAATCACCTGGGTATCTATATATATAAAACTGTAGTTGTGTGAGTGTCTGTCCCCTTCGATTTAGATTTCTAACTATTCCCACATTTTGCGGTGCAGTTTAACCAAATTCGGGTATCTTACAGTCGTGATTCATATCGAGCCCGTCTGAGTATTAGCGCGCGTCTACGATGAGTCTACGATTTAAAAAATAATTTAACATCATTTTTTATTCCATTTTAATGCATAATTTTTCGTGTGTCGATGGCGGCAGAGTTGGCGTCCATGGTCACACCTGCACCTGTTTGCTTCTCCCCCTTCTTCCCTCCCTCGTGAAGCTGTGGGGAAGGGAGTGTAAGGAAATCAACGTCGTAAAGCGTTGTCAAGGAGACAACGACTTCATGGCTTGAAGACACCAAAACAGAAATGGCTAAGAAAGCCCGAATTGGCATCTATAAGGGAAGTAACTCTCTAAAAATGCTTATATAGTTATTTCCCTTAGAAACCCGAGCAACGCCGGGCGATACTGCTAGTAGTCTATAAAAATTAATTAGGGGAGTCAGTACGCTATCAGGATATAGTATTTTCGTACAATACTAAATATACAGGCGTGTCTACTTGAAAAGAAAAAAATCATATTTACAGACACATTCTTATACTAATACTGGTTTGAAATTTTGGCAGACGGCCAACAATTTTGCGAGGGGAATTAAGTTGATTATATCGATCCTAGGACTCAACTGGTACTTAATTTATCAACCACGAATGGATGGAAGGCGAAGTCGATATCGCTAAGCCTTTTTTTTCCCCGACATGCTAACGATTCTGTCATTTCGCCGCTTTACGTAGTGTGCTGTTATTGATTTTAAAATTTGGCACAAGGCCAGTAATTTCGAGGCGGTGCTTAAATCGATTAAATCGACCTCAAAGTTCAACTGGTATTTATTTTATCGACATGGAAAGGATGTCAGGCAAAGGTTGACAGACAAATTAAACAATTGCTTGTGAGTATGTATAAATTCAAATACGCTTACAAACACATTTACAAACGCGTACACAGACATGCATGTGAGTCTTGTTTTTGTCACATTGTCAAAAGATATTCTAAATATATGCATGACTCCCCTTGTTGGTCATTTTTCTGTTACTCTCCTTAAACATAACATTTTTCTGTTACTCTCCTTAAACATAACTCGTTCTTTTTATCATTCCGTCTAGAAACCATATCTGTTGTAATTCTCGTACTTACCTTATTTTTTTCTGTTCGTGTTCATCTATCATATCCATTTGCTCATTTACAATATAGCAACAGATATTGCCGTCACTGCTGAATTGAGCAATATTGTCGGAAGGTATCGAAAACTTGATGATATTTGGTCGACAATTGATGAGGGTTTGAGCATGTCTGTATACATTGTATGTCTCTTTGTGTCCTTTTTCCTGTTTGTCCCCGTATGTCCCTTTGTCACCCACTTCCGTCACTGTACTACATTTTTATTATCTACTAGGATACCTAGAAATTTGTTTCAACAAACAAGTTTACATCAAGAATATTGCGAAACAAATACAAATGTACAGTGTAAGAGGTGACCTTTTGATGCTAGTGTGACCAAGAGCCACTGTATTGTATAAAACCGCAAATATTATGTAAATTTACATGGACTTTTTGTGTACAATAGTGCTAAAAACAGAGGGGTACGAAACAATTGTAACATTAAAGATGCGCTAAAATCTTTATCTTACCTGGATTATGTGTGTGCGCGTATGTATATATGTGTATGGATGTGTGTATATGTGTATGTATAAACACACACACACACATCACACACATATATATAAAGAGAGAGAGAGAGAAAGAGTTATACATATATGCATACACACAAATATACATCTAAATTATATATGCGTGTGTGTATATACGTTTGCATGTGAGTATTGCGTGCGTGTGTGTGTGTGTGGTGTGTGTGTGTGTGTGTGTGTGTAAACATAATGTTCAAATCTTTTGCTTTAACTTCTCAAAATATTGACAGTTTCCTATTGTTTCTATAATGTTACAACATATGTATAACGTGTTATGAACTTAATGAAAATTCAATAATTAATTGTTTCAGATTTTCTTTTAGCTATTCTAACGGGGGCATCGTATATTTTATAATTGTTTACAATATCTGTCGAACGTTTCCCACTTTGAATTTTATTTAATATTCAAATATTTCACTTTGAGATTGAAATCGAGTCTCTTCTCATTCGAAAATATGCAATTTTGGAAATATACCCCAAATTATGAAAGACAATAATATATAAAAACAAAAATATACGAGACTAATTCGAAGTGAAGATTTAAAATGTGACTATCTTCCGCTCGAAGAAGTGATCATAAACTGAAAGGAAAATTGATCACAGAAACAGAAATAGCGAACCATTTTCTCTATACCTTTATTCCATCCATTCAACTTCCCTATTCCTGGAAGTCCGCAGGAATAGAGCTCTCACGTGTCTCCTCCAAAGGGTTCTATCGGAAGCAAGTGTCGTTAGGATTTCCGGAAACTGAAATGGACCTTTTTGCTGTTCCTGTATTCTATCCAGCTTCACTGTCCACTAATCATAGCGGGTCGTAGGAGCAGAGTGCTGACGTGTCTCTTCCATAGGGGTCGATTAGATGCAAGTGTCGTTAGAATTTATGAAATCTGATATGACAAACTGCTGCGTTGTTCCTGTATTTTATCCATATTCCCCGTCCACTAATCCTGGACAGTCTTTGGAGTGGAGCGTTCATGTGGTTCTTTCATAGGGTCCTATCAGAAGCAAGTGTTGCTAGTTGCTAGAATATCTATTTCTTTATTACCCACAAGGGGCTAAACACAGAGGGGACAAACAAGGACAGACATAGGTATTAAGTCGATTATATCGACCCCAGTGCGTAACTGGTACTTAATTTATCGACCCCAAAAAGATGA
>NC_042999.1:41656425-41678925 GCF_006345805.1 Octopus sinensis | reverse complement strand
TCTGAACATCTGAAATTGTTTAGTAGAATCTCTGCGAAGTCACAGACATCAAATTATTTTTATGTTCGTAGAGGATATATGAAAATCAGCCGCTCTGAAACTTTCACTTTGAATTGCCTGTCAAGACATCTTACTACATTAGACGAACGTGAATGATTTTGTCAAAGTGCATATAAAGGAAAAAGAAAACGCGTGCACAAAAATCTGCCTCTGCGTCGCCTTGAAAGAAAATATTACACCCACAATCAAAATACGGACTTTTCACAAATTTATGCAGACATTAAATTTTGCCAATACAGAGTATCGCTAGTTTTTTTTACAAATTGTACTTCTAATTAGTTGTTTTGTAAATTGTTATTTTCTTTTAATTATTTCTAATGGGAATTACTATGTTTATTAGTTATCAGTTAACCTTTTCAGATTTGAATTATTTATTTATACTGAAAATATGTTTTTCTTGTTGCACAGTAGCTGGAATAATGAATTGTTAATAAAAACATGATATAATCACAATCAAATATATATACGCAGGCTATGTTCAGAAAATTACCAATTCGTGATTAGCCTGCACAACTTTTCATGTGACTATCATATTGTAAGTGAGCTAAAATATGACTTCTCACAGATTTTAATTATAAAATAGCTCTGTTATGTCAACCTCATTCAGTCAATGTATAGTTTAAATCACCAATCAAATGAAGAGAGATTACAATTGTCTCTGTATTCCATACGTGTAAGAACATCGGTCTGAACTTACTCCAAAGTCAGACACTTAAATGTTTGTATATGAGATAGGCCTGAAAGGTTAAACATTCTAGTTCGTCAGGTTAATATAAGTAGGTAAAATGTCGAATGTCTAGCTGAGAAAATATCTTGTTTTATTTGAAAAACTGCATCTAATAAAATTATTAAATACGTTTATATGTACCCAGCAAGAGCAAGTATCAAATGATGCTATTTGTTTCAACAAAAATCAATAAATTATAATAACTCCTTTCTATTGGCTGCTGAAAGAATCTGAGCGATACAAACGCAAATGCATCCAAAGATTTCTAGTAAAGTCATTTCCGTTTCAGAATTTGTGTGTTCATTATCTAAAACAACCAACGAAACGGACCCCGTTTTTTCTTCTATTACTCAAGCAAGCAAGTAATGAATTATAATCACAATGGGATTCATTCATTTTCACCTAACCTACCATCTCTCATATTGTTTATTTCCGTGAAAAGTTAAATGAAAATTGAGTATGTAATAGGTAAAGAATTATGTTTTATACACAAGATTTCGAGGGTGAAAATTAAAACTCGTCTGTAATTTTTATAATGTCTACTCATAGAATATCAGTACGTCAACAAATTCTTGAGCATATTCTTTGAGACTGAAAGAAGCTACAATTCAGTTTAAGATATCTGATATGTTAAGAAGGAGAAAAGCAGGCGTTAATCTTATCAAGTATTCACCAAAATGGAAGAATGTACTTGGTAATTTGAAACAAAAGTATGGAAGAGGCTGAAAGCAAATTGAGATCTGGTGCAACCAAACTGAAGGACGCGTTGCTTTCAATCCGACAAACTTTTCATGATTATCCAGCTCTATCTGGAAGTTGGTAAGAAAATGTACTGTCAAAAGTTAACGTTATAATTTGGATGCAAGCCGCAAATAGAGGCTTTGCCTTTTATTATACAGTATATATTATATATATATATATATATATATATTATATATATATATATATATATATATATATAATATATATTATATATATGAGAGAGAGAGAGAGAGAAAATTTATCAGATTAATTACAAGTAGCTAATATACCATATTAAGATATCAAAATACTAAACAGATGAAGAATGAGAATTCTTTTGATACTTATGATGATGGTGTGCGAAATATAGGAAGAAAGGCATTTAGAAACGTTTTACATGATAATTGGAGAAAGCACATTTCTGGAGATACATCCAGGTCATTTGAGACACATGTATTTTTATTAATTTCTACAGTTGATACCAAACTTGATCACCAGATATCAATTTTAAGGAAAGATACGCTGATAACACTAATGTTAAATGATGGAAAGCTTAACTTACAGCATTTGAATTTTCTATAAGAAAAACCTGTTTCTTCTGTTGCTAACATTGCAGACCGTGTGAATGAAATAATATTCGACAGCCAACACCTAATATCAGAAATTTGTAAAAAAATTGTTAAGCTGATCTAATTTTATTGCTAAGTCTTATACCTGATCCCGCTGAACGAAAATTTATCCTAGCACAATGATTAAAGACAAAGCCTTGCTTAAAAATTGTACAAAAGAGATTAAATTCTATGGCTCTGATTAAATTTTTTTTTTCTTTGTGATATTTCGTATCAAAATACGCTTAATTTTGTACTCTCTTTTCGCTTCTTTCTTTTCATAAGAAGCGTACACAATTAATCTTATTGCAGTTGATGCCGAATTAGCATTACTACAACGCTTTTTTCTTTTACTTTTCTCTCTGTTGGAACGATATCACATAACTAATATTTTACAGTGTTTTGTTACAAATTTTGATAGAGGCCCGTCACAAAATATTACTAGTCGTGATTGTAGAATAGTCTATTTTGTTTATTTTTAGTGCTTCACTGCATAACAATGCTAATTACCTTTTGTCTTCCGCTCATACATACACATGCACACACACACACACACCACACACACACACACAACATATGTATATGTGGTGGATTTCTGTGGGAGAACGTTAAAGACTTTGTCACTTCCCGAGCGTTAAACTAATACATCTGTTTGTTGTCTACACCGCCTGTCTTCGTCTTTTGTTTTTTGGGAATTTTGTGTATATGTTTGTGTGTGTGCGTTTGTGAGAGCATTTATATATATAGGGAGAATTCACAAAAAACAAAAGACGAAGACAGGTGGTGTAGACAATAAACAGATGTATTAGTCTAACGCTCGGGAAGTGACAAAGTCTTTAACGTTTCGAGCCTACGCTCTCCCACCGAAAGGAACAGAGAAGAAACAAGGAGAGAAGAGGAAAAATGTGTAGTGGCTAGCGATCTATCACGGCGAATGCCGGATAGAAAGGTCACACAGGAGAGCTAGGGAGAAGGGGAGTTAATAAAGTTGTGGTGATCCCAAAACGAAGGTGTGCATACGTATGCATAAGAGAGTATGTGTATGTGCGTGTGGAAGAGGAATGGTGACCTTGACGTGTACGTGGGTGTATGTGTAGGTGTGAAAATGTGGGGCTGGTAAGTGGTCAGTGCTAGTGTGTGCGTGGATTAGGCTGAGGGTGGTGTATGTGGGTAGGCAGAGGGTGGGGTTAGAGGAGGGGTGGGTTGCGAAGGATTGGGAAGGTAGGGTTGAAATGTGTAGGTGTTGGGTTGGGTTGGGGTAGGGTTATATACATACATATATACATACATACATACATATATACACACACACACACACACACACACACACATATATATATATATATATATATATATATATTTTGTGGAGGCGCAATGAACCAGTGGTTAAGGAAGCGGACATAGGGTCGTAGGATCGCGGTTTCAATCCCCATAAAGGGCGGCTTGAGTGTTAATTGAGCAAAAACACCTAAAGTTTCGGCAGGAGATGGTGGCAAACCCTGCTGTATTCTTTTACCACAACTTTCTCTCACTCTTTCTGCAGTGCCTGTATTTCAAACAGCCAGTCTTGTCACACTCTGTGTCACGCTGAATCTCCCCGAGAACTACGTTAAGGGTACATGTGTCTGTGGAGTGCTCAGCCACTTGTATGTCAATTCCATGAGTAGGCTGTTCTTTTTGATCGGATCTGCCTCGTCGTTGTAACCGACGGAGTGCCACGACACACACACACACACTTATATATAAACCTTCGTAGTTTCTGGTAGCGGGAGGAATTTAATTGTTCTGTGGCTTTCTAAATAACATGCTTCAGAGAATTCATATTAATGCTTCAACGTTATGAGCAGCATGTTATGCTATCATCATTCATAAATATGATTAATAAAGTTAGGTTAGCAATGGTTTTCAGTGCTCTTTTCTACATGCTTAATGTTAAAACAGAATATATTTTAAAGTTTTCCATATGAAATCAATAATATTTAATTTCATTTCCACTGAGCCACGACGTTCAAAAGATTGACAACTCATTGTTTAAAGTATCGCTTGTTGTAAAGTGAAAAATGCTAAAAGTTAGATGCCATACTGAATTTAGTTAAGTCTAAGGATTTACTATTTTCCTGGGGTTACATTTGTTATTTATCTAAATATATTTGTAATTTTGCAATTAGAAATTTGTTAAATATAATAATAAAAATAATAATGAAATTATTGTATACAGTGCTTAGGTGTACCACAACTTTTCAAAAGTGCGTATAAAGCATATGCAGTAATGTATAAATGTCTAGAAAGTGAACAGTGTATGAGTTAGATACATGCTTGTGTGTGTATGGAGGGGAGAAAATGAGGTGTAGTGTTAGCGAATCTCAGGAAGCATGGAAGTTTTGAAGGATGCAGTGCTCCGACAACTAACAATTGATGCCGGCAGTTTCTTCCATACTTCAGCAACTCTTAGCGTGAAAAAATGTTTCCGAAAGTCATGGGAGCTGTACTGTTTACTGACTTTGTAAATATGTTCACAGGTGTTAGACAGGTGGAGTTTGAAAAGGTGCTCAGAGTTATTGTTAATAATTTTATAGGTGTCTGCCAAGTCAGTTGCCAGACATAGGAGTTTCAATGTATGTATGCTCAGGGAAGTAAGGCGTTCAGAATATGGCAAATGCCTGATGGAGGGTATTCCCTTTGTGGCGTTCAGAATATGGCAAATGCCAAACGTATACTTTAAAAGAAAAATTAATAGAAACTGAATGAAACTTCCTTGAGCTTCATTTTACACCCGTACTAATCTCAAACTCAATGATCATTAAATATTTAAATAATGTTGTTACCGTTAAAATATTGAATATAACGAATGATTTGTAAATATAAAATGTTGGATAATAGTGAATCTTAAGTCGTCTTTAATCTCCGCTTTAATTCCAGCCATTAATATTCTCTGGTATAAATTCATACAACATACAAAACAATATACATACATACATATATATATCACCTGAAAAAAATGGACTGTCTATGTAGCAATACGAATATGGGTAATATTGTGTTTAGTATTCATATTTGGAACGACATAAATGGAAGACATATATATTATATGTGTGTACACAGTCACATTAACTCTCTCTCTCTCTCCTTTACTCTCTCAGACACCCCACACCCACACATATATATATATATATATATATATCTATATATATATATATATATACATATATATATATATATATATATATATATATCATATATCATACATATATGCATACATGCTACATACATATATTATATATACTATATATATATATATATATGTATGTATGTACATGTTGATGGTGTTAACACACTAGTGCAAAATGCAATTTAGCAAAGCAAAGAACAAAACACTATTTGGTAGAGGGAAATAAAATTATTCCGAGCTGATTCTACATGAGTTACAATCAAAATTTAATCTTGCCAAACTTCAGTAAAATTCAGTCGCTTTTCTTATTCGTTCAGTTTCTTACACATACCACGTGCACGGATGACTTTATGTGGATATGTATGTGAATGAGAATCATTATCATTTTCCGTCGGCACAACTTCGCTTGATAAATATGAGTTTTTTATTCTTTTATTCTTACCAGTTTCCTAACGCCTTCAAGAAAGTATGATAAAATTAGTCGCATCTGTCTCTTTGATCGTGCCGAATCTAGACATTTCAACCACATATCAAAGTATTTTCTTTCCCCTCAATTCTCGGTGACTTTGAAGTCGTTTACTTAAATTTCAGGTAACAAATACGGCGTAGAAATTTGTCATATTTTAAACTAATTTCACTCTTGTTTTAGGAAATTTTGTACAATTTTTGTTTCGTGTTCATATTTATATTTTGCACATATACCTCTGTTCTTTATAGATTTTGAAATGATTTTTCCGTTGTTTAGTTTGCTGTCTCGCATTTCTTAGCTAATTTCTTTACTCACAGTTGCTTTAATTATACTGTATATATATATTATATATATATATATAATATATATATATATCTATATATATATGGTGTGTGTGTGTGTGTGTGTGGTGTGTATATATAGTATGTATAGTATATATATATATATATATATATATATATAATATATATAAATATATGTATATACTATGTATATATATATGTGTGTGTATGTATATCTATCTGTCTGTCTGTATTTCTATCTACTCTATCTATTTGTCTTTCTGCCTTCTATCATCTATCTATCTTCTATCTATCTATCTTTCTCTCTCTCTCCTCGCTCTCTCTATATATAATATATATATATACTAATATATATATTGAAAATTCCATAGAAAGAAACCAAAAATTTGGAACTGTGACAATGTCATGCAGAAGAGTATCACTTTCGTTTTGAAATGAATTAACACTACTACATGCATCCATTGTTAATCTTTCTCGTTTCTACATCCAAAAGAATTTATGCACCCACAAACAAGCACACACGAGAACTGTAGCGAAGTAATGCTAAAGTGGCCCCAGAATGTTGTATTGGCTGACATACATATCGGTAGTGTAGCGCATCCTCTATATTAACACACTTTTTCCCACTGCATTGCAGGCACATATTGGGTCCCAAGCAAGTGTAGCGGGATTGAATTTTTAGGTGAAAGTTTGATGCAGGATATCTGACATACACAGGAGGCTACAGGTTATTTACGGAGATGAGACCAGTGCTGTGCAAAAATAGGTAGACAAGTTTAAAGAAAGGGGAACTAGCTTTGACGACTAACCAAGTAGTGGGGGACCGTCAACTGCAATTGCTGGCAGGTTCACCAACCCATGGACAAAATAATTCATGCGTACGTGAAGGCGCATGGCTCAGTGGTTAGAGCATCCGGCTCACGAACGTGAGTTACAACATCACTAGTGCCAAGCTATATCGGTCTTTGCCTTTCTCTTGGATAACATCGGTGGCATTGAGAGTGGAGGAAGGTATTCATGGGAGACTGCTGTTCTTCCATAAACAACTTTGCCCGGACTTGTGTCTCGGAGGAGAGCTTTCTAGGTGCAATCCCATGGTCATTTATGACTGAAGGAGGTCTTTAAACTTTTTACAGGCTAATTACAATTCACGAGCTTACTGGTAAGCTTGACTGCGATCTTGATGCATTACAGAAGATTGTAAAAACTAAAGTTAATTGAAATTGTGTGTAAAGTGGTACCTCGAAAGTTGACACCAGAAATGAAGGCGAGAAAGTCTGCTCTGATCTGCTGGAAGTGTTTGGTATTTCATGGATTATATATCAGGTAGAAAGCAAGAGCTGTTTATCTCCGGACGTCTGATGGTGCAGATAAATTTTGCGGCCATGAAACTTAAAGTAATGTGGAACTGAAACATACTGTTATTAAATATATATATATATATATATATATATATATAAACTTACTTGGAAAAGAAACGGCGCGTGGCGTTCAATCATATAATAACAATTTAATAAATAAAACATATGCATACATACATACATATATATATGTACATACCTACATCTATATGTATATATACATGCATATATGAGTACGGGACACCACAAATAAACGTAGAACACAACGAGAAACGAAAACATAAAATCAAACAAGGAAACGGTCTTTTTTTAACAACGAAAAAACAGAGTACAAGACAAACAATGCAAGGAATATTCCCCTTCATCAGCTGCCCCTGTTTCGAAACAATGCGTGTTTCGAAGCTAAGGGCAGAACACGATCCGGCCGAAGCAGTCCTTCCTGCAAAATGAATTAAATAAAATTCTTTTGCAGAGGGGTAAAAAAAGTGACAAGAACAGGACGTAAAAGCAATACGAATGAAGAAAAAAAAACAGTACAAATAAAGAATAAAACCAGGACAAGGAAACCAACAATAAGGGTTTTTTTAAAGCCTAGAGGGTGGAAAAATTCGTTGGAGCAGAGAGAGAGAGAGAGAGAGAGAGAGAGATGGTGGAGAGCTGTAATTCTGTGTGTCAAAATATATTTGTGTGTGAGAGAGTGTGGAGGAGAGGGTGCATGTGTTTTGATCAATTACACAACTTTTGACAGACGAACAGTGCAAACAAGATGAGCCAACTGTTTAAAGATATCTGGAGTGTTTGCTGGCAGACGATAGAAAGTCAACAAAGAGCGGTTGCTCGTAAACTAATGAGCGCTTCTCTTTATCAAATGATTCCTTATTTTTCCAGATTGGTATCAAGCGGGATCCGTTGCCTTTACAGCATTCTACGCGACGTTTACTTACGCCGGAAAAGATGACATTTTTTTCAGTACGCCAAAGAAAACCTATCGACAGTTTTTCAGACAGCAACATTTTAAAGGCTACGATTTACTTATCGACTTCTGCGACAAAAGCAAAGGGTGTCGAATTTTCCGGTGCTTGGTGAATATTTCTTTGAAATGGCAACAATGGGAACAGCTGTTGCGGCCTATCCACGGCATAAGATAGCCGTAATTGCTGCTCCTGATATCGCACCTGTTGTTGTTGCTCAGAAGAATCCTGATGTGATAAAACCAAGGATATTTGAGCTATTTTCAGACAAGGTATCTGGACTAATATCCACATTGCGAGTTGGGTATGGTTTGAAAGGAATTTAGCAGGAATTCCAAATCGTTTCGTGTGCAAACCAAACTTACAAATGCCTCACAGCTGCTTGTTAAAAAGAAAAAGAACTGAATCAAAGAATTCTTACCCGAAAAAGCAAATAGAGAAATGAAAAGAACATTCCACTCATATTAAGCAAGTCTATACCTACATTTGCTCACCTCCATATATATATATATATATAACTTTATTTCAACCTTTAGTTGTTTCAGTCGTTAGATAACGGGGGCGTAAAGAGCCAACAACAGTGGTAAAGCAGTGAAGGACAGACTAGGACGGGCCGAAAGATACACACACACATACACGCACACTCATACACACACATACATACAAACACACAAACACACGCACACATATACATATGTAAGCATAAACACACATACACGCACACATATTTTTCTTTCTTCCCCTTTTTCGTTCTCTCCATTTTTTCACTCTCATCCCTTTCTGTCGAAGGGCGTAGGCTCGAAACGTCAAATATTTTTCTATTGTTTCTGAGCGTCAAACTAATATAGTCGCTTGTCGTTCCTTGACCAGTATTCGTCTTTTGTTTTCTGTAAATTTGGTAGTTTCCTTCTACCAAATCTAATTACAAGTCTTCGGTCTATAGACGCTTCCCCAAGGCAACACTCAATGGGATTGAATTTGGAACTATTTGATCAGAAAGCAGACTTCTCACCACAGAGATACGTTTTGAAATGAATGTTGAGTGGGGCCTTCTGCTTCTCGCGACGACTTTTGCACTGGGTTCTGTTTACAGAGACCATCAGGCATAACTTATACGACTGTCAAAAGAAATTTATTATTAATTTCTCTTTTATCAATATCAAGTTCCCAATCAGCAAAGATTGCCGTGTTATTTTCAAACTTGGATTATAATAATAATGTAATTTTAAGACACACAGAGACATACACAAACAAGCACAAACACACACACTCACACACACACATACACACACACACACACACACACACACACATACACACACATACACACACACACATACACACACACACAAATGCACACAGTCATACATACACACAAAACACACACAACCGCACAATTATAAATCCATACTCATAAATGTATATAATGTATACATACATAGAAAAACATATACACAAATATAATATATATATATACATATATACATACACACACACACACACACACACACATACACACATACACAAATGCACACAGTCATACATACACACAAAACACACACAACCGCACAATTATGAATCCATAGTCATATAAATGTATATAATGTATACATACATAGAAAAACATATACACAATATAATATAGATAATATATACATATATACATACACCCAACACACACACATCTCACACACACACACACACACACACACACACACACACACACACAACACACATACACAACATACACACAACACACATACACACACACACAAATGCACACAGTCTACATACACACACAACACAACACAACCGCACAATTATAAATCCATACTCATAAATGTATATAATGTATACATACATAGAAAAACATATACACAAATATATATATATATATACATATATACATACACACACACACACACACACACACATACACACATACACAAATGCACACAGTCATACATACACACAAAACACACACAACCGCACAATTATGAATCCATAGTCATATAAATGTATATAATGTATACATACATAGAAAAACATATACACAAATATAATATATATATATATACATATATACATACACACACACACACACACACTCTCACACCACACACACACACACACCACACACACACCACACACAACACACCACACACACCACATATATATATATATATATATATATAATATATTAAACATAATACTATATTTAGTAATTCTGTTATTTCCACAAAGGTCTCATTTATTTCTAACAATCTCTAATGATCCAACTTTGATCTTCAGATAATGAAGTGTTTTGATATTTATGAATTCATGTTTGCTTCCTATAATATTTTACTTTGCTTTTTCTGTCTTAAATAGTTTTCACGTCCTTATGTTAGATCATTGTAAATTAAGTTTTGCGTCTGCCAGTCTTAGCGCGACCGGAATTGTCTGTCGATTACGTGCTATTTTTAAACCTGTTGTTGATTTCTGTCTCTTATCGATAAAGATTTTTCAAAGATGTTAATAACATCTCAGATATGTCTTCTTATTATTGTACCGACTTTATATTAATCAGTGCCAAATATACGTGCGAGCCATTCTTAATTCAACTCTCACGTGTTTGTGGCGTTCTGTTTGTTGTTTGTGTTGTTATGTTATGCGATGTTAAGGGTAACGTGCGTGTTTTGTGACGTAGTGGTTCGAATGCCTGGACTTATGGTCAGAAAATTGTGGTGTAAGTACAGGTGTGAATGTCATTCTATGTCAATATTTGCCTATTCACATTTCAATTCCTTCATTTATTACATATGACTTTCTGTTCTTTCTGGTTTGCAAGCATCTGACTGAAATTCCCACAACTTAGGCAAATTTATTCTACTGTAGCACCAAGCTGACCTACATCTTGAGAGTAAATCTGGTAAATACAAACCGTGAGGAGGTTTCTCATCTATCTATCTATCTATCTATCTATCTATCTATCTATCTATCTATTAGCCATAGATAGAAATAGAGTAGAGGGTGAGCTAGTTAAGAAGCTAGAAGAGGCAATTAGAAGCGGCATCGCATCCGACGTTTTGGCGGCGAGGTTGGCCCTCGACCAACACTTCAACGCCAAACACGAAGGATGTGCTGTCAGAGCTAGGATGCGTGCTCTAAGGAACGAAGGTGTTGGAGCCGAGAGAGGCCCGGTGGCAGAGGCGCAACAGGGCAACAAAGCCACCATTCGGTCACTGAGATGAACAGGGGCGCGAATTGCTCGAGCCAAGTAAAATGTGTGAGGCCTTTCAGCAGCATTTTGCCCGACTGTTCGGAACGAGTGGAGGGCAAGAACGTAGGGTGGACTTCAGTGCCTACCTACATAGCCTACCACGACTCTCGACAAGAAAGGCAGGGTGCTGCGAAGGTGCCATCACGGCGGCGGAAGTGCGGGAAGCGATGGCAGAATGCTCGAGGAACAATCACCGGGTTTGGATGGTCTACCCTACGAGCTTTACAATTGTATGCCAGACTTGTTTGGAGATCTCTTGGCGGCGGTGTACTGAACTGGCAGCAAACGGGAGCATTCCTGGTTTTGTGAGCCGAGGAGCCGTAACACTGCTGAAGAAAGATCTAAACAAGGGAAATGTAATAGATAACTTTAGGCCCATCACTCTGCTTAATGCAGACTTGAAAATTGGCCAAGGTGCTAGCAAGAGGTTGGCGCTTGTCATCGAGAAACTGGTCGACAAGCGCAAACATGCGCCGTGCCAGGCCGGACCATCCATGACAACCTCCATCTGATGCGCTACATCATAGACAGGGTAGTTAACGAACCTGGCATGGGTGGGGCCCTGATCAACTTGGATCAATCAAAAGCCTTTGATAGGGTAGACCATCGATACTTGGAGGCAGTCCTGAGAGCGGCTGGTTTCGGTCCCGTCTTCCGCGGCTGGATAGCTGCCTTGTACAGAGGCATCCGTTCGGTAATTCGCGTAAATGGACATCTATCGAGACCTTTCGACATTGCACGTTCGGTCCGTCAGGGATGCCCCCTCTCGGCGCTTCTATACGTATTGACTCTTGAGCCACTACTGCGGAAGCTGGCGACTCTAAGGGGCATCCCGCGAGAATTGGGATGCGGACGAGCGTGTCTGCATACGCGGACGACGTCACCGTCATAGTGTCTAGCCACGAGCACATCGAGCTGGTCGGCGAGACACTGAAAAACTACGAAGCGGTGACAGGAGCGAA
The DNA here is from genome assembly GCF_006345805.1 of Octopus sinensis. Classification (NCBI taxonomy): domain Eukaryota; kingdom Metazoa; phylum Mollusca; class Cephalopoda; order Octopoda; family Octopodidae; genus Octopus; species Octopus sinensis. The sequence goes on along the minus strand of NC_042999.1, from coordinate 41,666,293 downwards.
AATCAACCGGAAAAGTCAGTGGGCTTGCGACTAGCACCTGGAGAAGCAAGCCCATGCCGTCCACCAGCGCCTCCGTCGTGGGACGCTGGACCGACGGCCCGGTTGAGTTGCTCGGGGTCTGGTTTGGTCCGGACCTCCAAGTGGAGAAGAACTGGAACGAGATAACGAGTAGGGTGGTCACTCTCGCCCGGCAATGGGCCGAGAGGAAACTGTCCCTAAAAGGTCGAGCGGAGGTGGCGAACACGTACATCGCGTCCGTCATCTACTACCGCCTGACCGTCGTACCTTGTCCCGACCCTACCATCACCAAACTACAACGCATCCTCTTTCGCTTCTTGTGGAAAGGATGCGTCCCGATGGTCAGGCGATCCATTTGCTGTCAACACCCGTTAAAAGGAGGGCTGGGCATGCCGTGGTTGATGATGCGCAGACACGCGCTGAGACTGCGACATCTCTGGCTCTATGTAGACGACGGTGAACAGGTGTGGTCGCCGTTTGTGAGGCACGCTTTCCCGCAGCTCGTCTCCATGACCGAACTGCAGTCGTGGATCAAAAAGAGGCCGAGGAAGGGCGAATGGCACCGCGAGTGTCGCGTTGCTCTCAAGCAACTCTGCCGTCCTGGGTCGACCTTGAGTGACTTCAACACAACCAAAGCATTCTATAGGGGTTTAGTGGAGGGGAGGTACGACGACGAGCTCGGGGCGAACCTGACGTCGACGAGGAGTACCTGACCCGCCTGTTCGGGACGACTTTCGGGCCAGGGCCCATGGACAACTTCCAGAGATCCCTGGCCTGGCAGTGCTACCGAGAAGCGCTACCCGTTCGGGATAAGCTCTACAGACACGGCTCGAGAAACACGGGGCCGACCTGCCCGAGATGCGGTCAGAGCGACGAAACCGTTCTGCACGCACTCGTTCAGTGTCCAACAATTCCGACCTGTGGGCTTATGTCGAACAACTGCTGTCACGTGTGGGACGAGTCGGTTTATCAGCTGAGTCTATCGTCAATATTGTCACGCCTCCTTCCTTCAAACGGGAAGGAAGAGCTATTTTCATCATCCTTGTGGCTATGGCGAAGAATGTATCTGGTGGACGCGTCTGAAAGGATTGGAGACAAACACTTTCCTCTCTGGTCAATCTCTCATCAACTTCTTCAAGTACCACTTGAAAAGGAAAGTGAGAGTAGAGAGGCAAGTTTTGTCTAGCGAATGTTTTAAAAAAGATGGGATGGGTAGCAAGAATGGCACGTATGAATGACGAAGCCACCTTGAGCATAGTCCTATGAACCCAGAAATCGAAAACAGAGAGTTGCTTATTTGCAAAAAAAAAAAAAAAAGAAATATAAAATGTGACTTCATTGACCGAGGTTACCGTGGTCTTTTCCGCAGGCTTTTCTTTCCACGGATAAACCTCACCTGTCCTCCCCTTTACACTTCATATTGACATTTCTGTGATAACGATCCCTATTGATCATTTTTTTTCCTCTCCCCCCCCCCCCTTTTTTTTTTTTTTAACCCCCCTTATTTTTGTCCTCTTTCTCTCCTTTTACGATCCCTTTTGATCGAACCTCCCCCTTCCTTCTTTTTTTTTTTTTTTTTTTTTTTTTTTTAATACCTACAAAAAAAGCTCTACCTTGTAATTTGTTCTATCTGTGTGCAGCCCTGTGTGGCTAATAAAGAAACATATCTATCTATCTATCTATCTATCTATCTATCTATCTATCTATCTATATATATATATATATATATATATATATATATATTCTATTTTCATATAGTGGTTTTGTCTCTAATTTAATATAATATAATATATATACTATTATATTATATATCTTATTTCTTTATTGCCACACGGGGCTAGGCATAGAAGGGACAACAGGATAACAAATGTATTAAGTCGATTACATCGACTCCAGTGCGTAACTAAATTTATCGACCCCGAAAGGATGAAGGCAAAGTCGATCTCGGCAGAATTTGAACACAGACGTAACGGCAGACGAAACACCGATAAGCATTTCAGCCGGCGTGCTAACGTTTCTTCCAGTTTTGGCCAAGGTGCTAGCCAAGAGGTTGGCGCTTGTCATCGAGAAACTGGTCGACAAGGCGCAAACATGCGCCGTGCCAGGCCGGACCATCCATGACAACCTCCATCTGATGCGCTACATCATAGACAGGGTAGTTAACGAACCTGGCAGGGTGGGGCCCTGATCAACTTGGATCAATCAAAAGCCTTTGATAGGGTAGACCATCGATACTTGGAGGCAGTCCTGAGAGCGGCTGGTTTCGGTCCCGTCTTCCGCGGCTGGAAGCTGCCTTGTACAGAGGCATCCGTTCGGTAATTCGCGTAAATGGACATCTATCGAGACCTTTCGACATTGCACGTTCGGTCCGTCAGGGATGCCCCCTCTCGGCGCTTCTATACGTATTGACTCTTGAGCCACTACTCTACTGCGGAAGCTGGCGACTCTAAGGGGCATCCCGCGAGAATTGGGATGCGGACGAGCGTGTCTGCATACGCGACGACGTCACCGTCATAGTGTCTAGCCACGAGCACATCGAGCTGGTCGGCGAGACACTGAAAAACTACGAAGCGGTGACAGGAGCGAAAATCAACCGGAAAAGTCAGTGGGCTTGCGACTAGGCACCTGGAGAAGCAAGCCCATGCCGTCCACCAGCGCCTCCGTCGTGGGACGCTGGACCGACGGCCCGGTTGAGTTGCTCGGGGTCTGGTTTGGTCCGGCCTCCAAGTGGAGAAGAACTGGAACGAGATAACGAGTAGGGTGTCACTCTCGCCCGGCAATGGCCGAGAGGAAACTGTCCCTAAAAGGTCGAGCGGAGGTGGCGAACACGTACATCGCGTCCGTCATCTACTATCGCCTGACCGTCGTACCTTGTCCCGACCCTACCATCACCAAACTACAACGCATCCTCTTTCGCTTCTTGTGGAAAGGATGCGTCCGATGGTCAGGCGATCCATTTGCTGTCAACACCCGTTAAAAGGAGGGCTGGGCATGCCGTGGTTGATGATGCGCAGACACGCGCTGAGACTGCGACATCTCGGCTCTATGTAGACGACGGTGAACAGGTGTGGGCGCCGTTTGTGAGGGGCACGCTTTCCCGCAGCTCGTCTCCATGACCGAACTGCAGTCGTGGATCAAAAGAGGCCGAGGAAGGGCGAATGGCAACCGCGAGTGTCGCGTTGCTCTCAAGCAACTCTGCCGTCCTGGGTCGACCTTAAGTGACTTCAACACAACCAAAGCATTCTATAGGGGTTTAGTGGAGGGGAGGTACGACGACGAGCTCGGAGCGAACCTGGACGTCGACGAGGAGTACCTGCCCGCCTGTTCGGGACGACTTTCGGGCCAGGGCCCATGGACAACTTCCAGAGATCCCTGGCCTGGCAGTGCTACCGAGAAGCGCTACCCGTTCGGGATAAGCTCTACAGACACGGCTCGAGAAACACGGGGCCGACCTGCCCGAGATGCGGTCAGAGCGACGAAACCGTTCTGCACGCACTCGTTCAGTGTCCAACAATTTCCGACCTTTGGGCTTATGTCGAACAACTGCTGTCACGTGTGGGACGAGTCGGTTTATCAGCTGTCTATCGTCAATATTGTCACGCCTCCTCCTTCAAACGGGAAGGAAGAGCTATTTTCATCATCCTTGTGGCTATGGCGAAAGAATGTATCTGGTGGACGCGTCTGAAGGATTGGAGACAAACACTTCCCTCTCTGGTCAATCTCTCATCAACTTCTTCAAGTACCACTTGAAAAGGAAAGTGAGAGTAGAGAGGCAAGTTTTGTCTAGCGAATGTTTTAAAAAAGATGGGTGAATGTAGCACGAATGGCACGTATGAATGACGAAGCCACCTTGAGCATAGTCCTATGAACCCAGAAATCGAAAACAGAGAGTTGCTTATTTGCAAAAAAAAAAAAAAAAAAAAGAAATATAAAATGTGACTTCATTGACCGAGGTTACCGTGGTCTTTTCCGCAGCTTTTCTCTTTCCACGGGTAAACCTCACCTGTCCTCCCCTTTACACTTCATATTGACATTTCTGTGATAACGATCCCTATTGATTTTTTTTTTCCTCTCCCCCCCCTTTTTTTTTTTTTTTTTTTTTTTTTTTAACCCCCCTTATTTTTGTCCTCTTTCTCTCCTTTTACGATCCCTTTTTGATCGAACCTCCCCCTTTCCTTTTTTTTTTTTTTTTTTTTTTTAATACCTTCAAAAGAAAAGCTCTACCTTGTAATTTGTTCTATCTGTGCAGCCCTGTGTGGCTAATAAAGAACATATCTATCTATCTATCTATCTATCTATCTATCTATCTATCTATCTATCTATCTATCTATCTATCTATCTATCTATCTGTCTGTCTGTCTGTCTGTCTGTCTGTCTGTCTATGGCGAAAGAATGTATCTGGTGGACGCGTCTGAAAGGATTGGAGACAAACACTTTCCTCTCTGGTCAATCTCTCATCAACTTCTTCAAGTACCACTTGAAAAGGAAAGTGAGAGTAGAGAGGCAAGTTTTGTCTAGCGAATGTTTTAAAAAAAGATGGTGAATGTAGCAAGAATGGCACGTATGAATGACGAAGCCACCTTGAGCATAGTCCTATGAACCCAGAAATCGAAAACAGAGAGTTGCTTATTTGCAAAAAAAAAAAAAAAAATATAAAATGTGACTTCATTGACCGAGGTTACCGTGGTCTTTTCCGCAGGCTTTTCTTTCCACGGATAAACTCACCTGTCCTCCCCTTTACACTTCATATTGACATTTCTGTGATAACGATCCCTATTGATCATTTTTTTTCCTCTCCCCCCCCCCCCTTTTTTTTTTTTTTAACCCCCCTTATTTTTGTGTCCTCTTTCTCTCCTTTTACGATCCCTTTTGATCGAACCTCCCCCTTCCTTCTTTTTTTTTTTTTTTTTTTTTTTTTAATACCTACAAAAGAAAAGCTCTACCTTGTAATTTGTTCTATCTGTGTGCAGCCCTGTGTGGCTAATAAAGAAACATATCTATCTACTATCTATCTATCTATCTATCTATCTATCTATCTATCTATATATATATATATAATATATATATATATATTTGCATAATAGTGGTTTTGTCTCTAATTAATATAATATAATATATATATATATATATATATATATCTTATTCTTTATTGCCCACAAGGGGCTAGGCATAGAAGGGGACAAACAAGGATAGACAAAGGGATTATGTCGATTACATCGACTCCAGTGCGTAACTAAATTTATCGACCCCGAAAGGATGAAAGGCAAAGTCGATCTCGGCAGAATTTGAACACAGAACGTAACGGCAGACGAAACACCGATAAGCATTTCAGCCGGCGTGCTAACGTTTCTTCCAGTTTATCTATCTATCTATCTATCTATCTATCTATCTATCTATCTATCTATCTATCTATCTATCTATCTATCTATCTGTCCTGTCTGTCTGTCTGTCTGTCTGTCTGTCTATGGCGAAAGAATGTATCTGGTGGACGCGTCTGAAAGGATGGAGACAAACACTTTCCTCTCTGGTCAATCTCTCATCACCTTCTTCAAGTACCACTTGAAAAGGAAAGTGAGAGTAAGAGGGCAAGTTTTGTCTAGCGAAGTTTTAAAAAAAGATGGGTGAATTTAGCAAGAATGGCACGTATGAATGACGAAGCCACCTTGAGCATAGTCCTATGAACCCAGAAATCGAAAACAGAGAGTTGCTTCTTTGCAAAAAAAAAAAAAAAAAAAAAAAAGAAATATAAAATTTGACTTCATTGACCGAGGTTACCGTTGTCTTTTCCGCAGGCTTTGTCTTTCCACGTAACCTCACCTGTCCTCTCCCTTTACACTTCATATTGACATTTCTGTGATAACGATCCCTATTGATCATTTTTTTTCCTCTCCCCCCCCTTTTTTTTTTTTTTTAACCCCCCCTATTTTTGTCCTCTTTCTCTCCTTTTACGATCCCTTTTGATCGAACCTCCCCCTTCCTTTTTTTTTTTTTTTTTAATACCTTCAAAAGAAAAGTCTCTCCTTGTAATTTATTCTATCTGTGTGCAGCCCTGTGTGGCTAATAAAGAAACATATCTATCTATCTATCTATCTGTCTGTCTGTCTGTCTGTCTGTCTGTCTGTCTGTCTGTCTGTCTATCTATCTATGCACACATTTATGTGTATCTATGTCTATATATGCATGTATGAATGTATGTATGTGTGTTTGTATAGTTAGTGCGTGCTTGGGTTTGGGCTTGTCCCCACTCTCACTGCTTGACAACCGACGTCGGTTGTTTAGGTCTCTGTAACAAACCAATAGAAGCGTCAGGCTTTTAGATATACATATACATATATACGACGGGCTACTTTCAGTTTCCGTCTACCAAATCCACACGCAAGGCTTTGGTCGGCCCGAGGCTATAGTAGAAGAGCCTTGACAAGGTGCCACGCAGTAGGACTGAACCCGGAACCATGTGGTTTGTAAGCAAGCTACTTACCAGGCACCCATTAATTATTTAACATACTCACTCTTACGGTTCAGGGATAATAATATTCAATGTATTTTTATCTATACTGACCAAAATACTGAGAATATCTATGACTAATTATACACACTATCTTTAATTTCAAATAATATGGTACAATACATTTATAATACGATATAATATATGAGCTTATGCTTTTTATCTTTCTAATTGATACAGCATTCTTGACATTATTTTTCCATTTTTCTCAATACTAAATGCAATATGTCATTTTATTATCTGAAAACAGCTATATATAAGTATCTATATATTTCATCGTTGCAATCCTGTAGCGTTTCGTATTTTATAGTTAATGTGATTAACAACATGGATGCCAACTGTTCTACGATAACTTATAACATGATTTATAAGCCTACTCTTGCTGTTTGCGCTGTAACTCTTCTTGTAATTTATAAGTATTATAAACGCTTCATGTTTGACTAAACAATGCGCTTTCTTATCTATTTTAAGTTATGTGGCTATTATTTTCGTTTCATCATTAGTCTTATTAAAATATTTTTTTAGCTTTAATTTATTTGCGCATGACAGCGTTAATTAAGAGTTAATCGAAAATATCTTTGCTAAGTTTGAACAAGTTGTCTCGTCTGAAAATATATCAACTTAGAGTTCTTAAACGCCATTCATAATAACTAATTTCAGTTTACTTTGAAATTATTTCTATCTAATTTTACATACTACTGTTCTAATTAATTCCGGAGGAACGGCTTCCCATTTGCCGAGTCCTTTAATCCTCAGTGGGTGGTTCCAGCTTAGCATTCCGAAAATCACTTTTAATATCACCGTGATCACCGTGACCGAGCAGTATCAGATGTTGCTACACATCGCTGGTCACAATGCGCTTCACATTGTTTTAGCCTTCAAACGACGCCACCCTGCTGGCTAAGCGAGCAGGCCAACAGAAGACAGAGTGAGAGAAAGTTGTGGTGAAAGAGTACAGCAGGGATCGCCATACTCACAGTCGGAGCCTCGTGGAGCTTTAGGTGCTTTCCCTCAATAAACACTCAAAACACCCGGACTGGGAATCGAAACCGCGATCCTACAACCACGACTCCGCTGCCCTAACCACTTGGCCATTGCCCCTCCACTTTTAATATGGTCTTGTAAAAATATGACTTCCAACATATTTACCTTTTTCTTCATTGTTCTGATTAATCTTTTCATGTAGATCCTGTTCACTGGTTTAGGTATAATCTGAAAAGTTGTTCCATAGTTTGACTATTTTTCTTCTTTCCTTGAGTGTGGGAGTAATAATATTTAGTTAGTGGTATATTTGTAAGTGTGAGTGAATTTACAGAAATGTTAGGAATAAAAAAATATATATTTGCTTGTTAAGATATAATATGTAACAATATGCTAGTGATTTCGCTGGCTTATTTGCAATCATCATATTAACGAATAGATTTTCCATTCTCAACATGGATGACATTAACATAATGGATTGACCATTTTATTACAGTCTAATGGACAAGCGTTCGATAGATTAAATGACTCCATAAGCATCTTCAATAGCTTAGGCCTAAAGCTAACCATTAACCTAAAACTGTTAGATCCTTAGATGTCACTCTTAACATGGACACTAACACCTCAAGGCCAACCAAATGAAATATTGATTTATACAAACACTAAATATTATCAAACACCATGGTTTTCAAAAATCTTGTCGAAATATTAGCAGAAAAGTTTCTAAACATTCTTCTATCACAGATACGTTCAATAAAGCTGTCTCATATTACAATAGTGCCTTAGTAAGTAGTACTTCCACTATAAAAATGTCAGAACACTACGAATTCTACTTTCCTGAACTAAGTTCAAGCACACTGTTTTATATGGAGCACTTATATTTAAATTTTAAGCTCAAAGGCTAACTTAGTTAAAAGCTTCCTGACAATGATAAATTAACACTTTCCTTCCTATCACAGTATATGAAAAATGTCAACACAAATTTGTTAGTTGATGTTGCATTCTCTCTCAAACAAGTGTAGGTAAGTGCAAGTAGTTCCGCAAGACCAGTCTTTCAAGGCCGAAACATTAATATACAAAACCGAATTTATTTCTGTCGATATAGCCAGTGGCAAGCATAAAAGTGGCAGAGCTTCAAAGAGCAATATTACAACCACGCTATTTTCTTCAGGAAGAACTATGCTTGCAACACAACATTGTCTAATTAAATCTGGTAGTTAAAAGGACATGAACATTGACACTCAAATAAGAGTAAAAGTACAAGACAAAAGACTATGCTTACTCAGCGCCAGTCTATGACAGTTATGCACCCTTGAGAAAATTATTACAATGAATGCAATTCAATGTATTCATATACAAAATAATAATTTTATAGCAGACATGGACTCTTAGAAATTTACCCTACAATTTTGGAAGGGTATTTCAAAACTATTTTAAGAAGGTACACGTAGAATCCATGAGCCCATTTGCTTGGCCATTTTCTTTACTTTAATTCATCTATCCAGAGCCTTTCTTGACACTTATAGTTACAGAGGAGATCAACTGATAAGGGTCCTTCAGTACAACCATCGATGGAGCCGCCGTCGTAAAATTCTTGTGAACTTGTTTCACTGGCGTCGTCCTTTAACACATTACTTCCGTAAAGTTAGTGGCAACTTAAATTTTTTTTTCTAAACGTGATATTTATTGGCAGATGACTAAATCTATACACAACTCAATATATAGATTTGAAACTGATATATATATATATATATATACATTTTGGCACCTTGGGCAAGTGTCTTCTACTATAGCCTCGGGCCGACCTAAGCCTTTGGTAGATGGTAACTGAAAGAAACCCGTCCTATATATATATACATATATATATGTGTGTGTGTGTGTGTGTGTGGTGTGTGTGTGTGTGTGTGTGTGTGTGTGTGCGTGTGTGCTTGTCTGTCTATGTTTGTCCCCCCAACATCACTTGACAACCGATGCTGGTGTGTTTACGTCCCCGTAACTTTGCAGTTCGGCAAATGAGACCGATAGAATAAGTACTAAGCTTATAAAGAATAAATTCTAAAGGCGGTACTCCACCATGGCCGTAGTCAAATGACTGAAACAAGCAAAAGAGTAAAATAGTATATATACATAGGCGCAGGAGTGGCTGTGTGGTAAGTAGCTTGTCTACCAACCACATGGTTCCAGGTTCAGTCCCACTGCGTGGCACCTTGGGCAAGTGTCTTCTACTATAGCCTCAGGCTGACCAAAGCCTTGTGAGTGGATTTGGTAGACGGAAACTGAAAGAAGCCCGTCGTATATATGTATGTATATATATATATATATGTATATATATATATATATGCGTGTGTGTGTCTGTGTTTGTCC
>NC_042999.1:41648925-41653925 GCF_006345805.1 Octopus sinensis | reverse complement strand
GGCTAAACATAGAGGGAACAAACAAGGACAGACAAATGGATTAAGTCGATTACATCAACCCCAGTGCGTAACTGGTACTTATTTAATCGATCCCGAAAGGATGAAAGGCAAAGTCGACCTCGGCGGAATTTGAACTCGGAACGTAACGGCAGACAAAATACGACTAAGCACTTCGCCCGGCGTGCTAACGTTTCTGCCAGCTCGCCGCTATACAAAGACTGCATTGCAGAACTAGTACTTATTTCATCGACCTCGAATGGATAAAAGTTCAAGTTGATCACAAGCAGAATTTGAAATCAGACCGTAAATATGAACGAAATGCCACTAGGTATTTTGTCCGCATGCAAGCGATTCTGCCAAATCTCATCTTCCAAGGAAGGTAAAAAAAGAAAACAAATATAAAATGTAGGCGAAACATCCCGTACAGAAAATAAAGAACAGAGACACCTGCGACTTCTCCGACGTCATTCAAAAGTCCACCGCCGCAAACAGAATGTTATAGTTGTCTACACCATGACCTGTCATCATAACCAGCAACGGTATGATGTTTAAGATGGTAGCACCTAACATAGTACGAGGGGCAAATGGTAGCAGAATTTTGGCTTCTCTAACAGAGAACATTGCCACTGCTTTCATTCTAACCACCAATGGTACTAACCGCGGCAGCAGCTGCAAAACCTCACGACTACAAGTAAAAGTACCGCCATGCGTATAAATAATTGTTTCTAATTCGTTTAGACACAAGCTCAGTAATTTTGACTGGGAGAGGATTAGTCGATACCATGGACGCCAATCCTTGACTACTACTACTACTACTACTACTACTACTACTTTATTTTACCGATGCCAGTCGCATGTTCATCGCAGTGAAATTTGAAATCAGAATATAAAAGGACGAGTGACCTAACGCACAGGAATTTTCCAGTGCTCTATGTGTACCGTTAGGTTTTCGTTCTGAACCGATATAATTATTACTCGCACCTTGAACACGGTAAACAATAATCACAAGTGTAAGCAATATGAGGAAACAATGTTACATTATAAAAGAAGTCAATACAACACAGCGGAGCTTCTATGTCACAGTAAAGGAGGTACTAAATGGATATCCACAAACATTTGGAGGCGCAATGGCCCAATGGTTAGGGCAGCGGACTTGCGGTCGTAGGCTCGCGGTTTCGATTCCCAGACCGGCGTTGTGAGTGTTTATTGAGCAAAAACACCTAAAGCTCCACGAGGCTCCTGCAGGGGATGGTGGCAACCCCTGTTGTACTAAGAACGGCGGTACATCAGTATGGCCGCAGCTCTGAGCAGAAACAATAAAAAATAAATTGTGAAGGCACGTGAAAGACTCCCTTTGGTTATGTATGACCATAAGATTGCCCCTGAAAGTTCCCCTCCAAGGGACAAATCCGGCAAGGTTTTTTATTGAAGCCCAGCGGTCGCCCATGCATACAAGCCTCTCCTTTCCATGCCACCGATGTTATCCAAGAGACAGGCAAAGGCCGATATAGCTTGGCACCAGTGATGTCGCAACTAATTTCTACTGCTGAGTGAAATAAAGTAATAAAGTGTTCTTGCTCAAGAACACAAAACACAGCTAGATCCATGAATCGAACCCACTATCTCATGATTGTTAGCCTTACGCTCTTAACCATGTGTCTTCACGTCACAAACATATAGGCAATTAATCCAGCTTCGTGGTATGTATGAGAAAGCGGATCTCCGGGATTATGCTCTATTGATGCCAGCGAAGTCGAGCCTCGTCTAGATGAAAACGGTGAGATGGGTAGCTACTGTCAACCCGTACAAACCATTGTGGCATCCTGGCATCATTTAGATAGAACTGGCATGTTACGTCATGGCATGGCAAGGACTAGGCGGCCCAACTCTTGAGAGTTTTAAATAATCATATAATAAATCTATGTAATATAATAATCAGATAATACATCTATGTATTGCAAGCAGCATTGCTTGCTATCGGCTACAGTCTCTCCACCATCGACGAATATTTCGCCACACAAAAAATAATATGGAACAAGCACAACAAATAAAATATGGACGATATTTATACAAACACATGCGTACGTCGTTGCCAATTTTTCCTCTCCAATTTCTCCCATTCTGAATCTTCGGCAGACAATGTATATACTTACAAGAGAGTATGGTGGTAATCGTGGTGGAGATGAAAACGAAAACCGGTGGCAGTCGTCCATCATTGGAAGCCAGAAATTTTGTGAAGACGTCGAAAAACCTGTCAACAAGAATTATTATTGACATCATAACTAACAAAACAAATACAGCGTAAACATTTAGAACTAAAGCCATACTTCAAAAAACAACCCTGAAAACAAGGAAACACTCATGGAAAATAATCAGAATGAAGTAACGAAAGGAACAACTACATCTGGAATTTAAATGATGCCAGGAAGCCACAAGGTGTTGTATATCTGTCGGTGCTTGACTGATGATTGTAACCCGACCAAATTGTAGCAAAATGTTTCTCACATATGGCGAGCATAAGAATTTGGCTTGATATCGGAGTCTTAGTGCTTTCCTCTGCACCGTCGACTATGGGCATTGATTGAAGATAAACCTGCTATGCAACGAAATCTATCCCTTCGACATTAAAAGCTATGTAATTCTCTTTCCTAGAACAACGCTCAACAGTCACTCAGCGGTAAACATCCGTAGAAGCATAACTCAGTTCAAACATTTGGGTGTTCTTTATCTTAATCTGTTTCTGACGAGACTGATCACTCTGCACGAGACCTCTTCATAGATTATTTCTACAACGTAGCCCGAACCGAATTTGGTCCCTCATTGACCTTTTTGTGTCCCTGTTGCGAACTGAGGACAGACATCTGGAGACAGAGAAGTATGATTACTGTAGTGCCTAATGAAAATGCTTCCAGACTTAATAATATCAAAATAACTTTTTAACTTATTAGAAATAGTAATTAAGCGTATATGACAGAAATTTTTTTACGAAAACGGGATTCCAGGAATACCTATGGATTCAAAAAGGAAAGCACAATTAGGCACAGGAAAAATCCCAATCTATTCTTATATGTAATTAAATTGTATAAGATTCCAGTTATACTACGAAGTCTACCGAAATACCATGAACAAATGCAGGAAATATTTGAAACAATTACCACACGACACTTGCAAAACAGATACATGAACTAACCAACACATTAAAACTCTTGACAATAAAAATTGCAAAGCTTTCAAGAATATTACAGCCATGCCACATATAATGTTAAGTCAGAATCAAAGGCACTAACCTCCCATTAAAAACACAAGTCGCCTGGAAAATCTTGCTTTGAACAGTCGGCTGCCATGCCTCAGCTTTTCATCCTACTCTGTAGCGGCTAGAGAGAACAGCTGGCATATTATGTGATGGGACTACAAAATATTCAGTCCAGAACAATGAAAATTTCATGTCCAAAAGCATAAAAGGATGAACAATACAGCGCGTCTGTCGACATTATCAAATGCTCTGGAGAAACTTCCTGATACAGCTAAAGCTATAAAGTCAGATATGATACTGTATTCTGTAGACGATCGCAGGCCAACAGAGAAAGAGGACAACTCAACTGCATTCAATTATTTGATAGAGACACACAACTATGAGGAGCTACCAACCCTAAGTGGAAACGAGATTCTTGGCGCAGCGTGGGGGAGCGAATCGCAATTGAGGGTACTTCCTACATACATACATACATTTATATATACATGCATTATTATGGCTGCCCCCTCGTTATCGAGTATGGCAATTGCACGAAGCTTAACTGTTACTGGTGCCGTGATCGAATGTGACTTTTTAGCCCAGCTAAAGATCTACAATGTCTTGTACAAAATTGGCACCTAAAACCTTTACTGGTAATAGCCGGCTGTAATTGTAACTGGGCTTCATGTACCTTTGCATGTCGTTTAAGTCCTCCTGCCGAATTACGCTCTCTTCCACATGCCCGACAGATATGATTAGTATGGTGTGTTACACCACCACCAGTGGCCAGGTTGTCACTCATCTGTCTTGTTTTATGACTACGAAGATGACTCTTGAGTCCAGCTTTACCGAGGCGGGGTCTTGCACAGACATTGCATGTCAGCATCAAAGGAAGACCCTTCCCTTCTGGAAGTGTAACAGCGATGCCCTCCTGACATCTCTCCTTACTTTCTCATGTGCAACTCGAGATAAACATACATACATACACACACAGAAATATATACATATATGTATATATATACAGAGAGAGAGAGAGAGAGAGAGAGAGAGATTTATATATGTATATTTGTATAAATGTGTTTATATGTGTGTATTTAAATGTTTAAATGTATATGTATGTATACAAGCTTGAGCGACTGCTGGCCTTCCATAAAGAACCTTGTCCGGACTTGTGCCTGGGAAGGTCACTTTCTAGGTGCAATCCCATGGTCAGTCACGATCGAAGAGGGTCTCAGCAGTATGTATAGAAATAGAGAGTAAGAGAGAGTAGAATTAAGAGGGGGCTGCACATCCTTGTTTTTAAGCATGCACATAATATGGCATTCAAATGCACAAACGTAAATGCACAACTATTCTCAACATGCACTGTTTCTAAGCAACGCTACTCCAACGGTAATGGCAAATTATATACATACATACATACATACATACATACTCACATACATACATACATACAAACTATAATTTACATACTGGTGTTATATACACACTCATATTTATGTGCTTATATGCGTTCAGTTCTCACACTCACAAATACAACATGCAGAATATATTTATAAGGGAGCGAATCTCTGCATACTAATATCCGCTTGCACGCGTATATCTATGTATATACATACATGCATCAATATTATATATATATATATAATATATATATATATATATATATATATATATATTATATATATATATATATCGTTTTTGTAGGGTAAGAAGCTATATGTATGTATGTATATATGTATGTATATATGTATATATATATATATAT
>NC_042999.1:41633925-41641425 GCF_006345805.1 Octopus sinensis | reverse complement strand
ACATCTTCCTGCAAGTTGATGGCAACTTAGCGACCCTGGGTACAAAGAGCAGCAAAGACATCGCCGTCAGACTTGGACCCGATTAAAAAGTATTGAGGCTAGATTTCTTTTAGCATTGATAATAACTTTTGAAACGGTTCGTTCGTTAGTGTTTGTTGGTAACTTGAATGACGTCTTAGGCATACGTTCGGATTTTATGGGAGTGCCTGGCAGAAGATGGTGTAAAACCCTTTCAGATCTACTTAAGCAGTTTCAACTAACTGACAAATCCCAATTTGTAAGGTAGACATGGACAAAATTTATAAGGTTAATTAAAACTGTATCTAGTTATATAAGGTTAATTAAAACTGTATCTAGTTAGAATACCTGATAGGGTCTAGAGACACCCGTGTGAGTGTGAAGTGGATCGGGAGGAAACTATATTGGAAAAGTCGGGTAAAACTAGTTAATGCCCTCTTGTTTTGTGGATGGCGCACGTTCCACTTACCACAATATCCAACAACTGCAAACACACTCTGCGACAATAATTCCCTATATCGCATTTAGTCATATTTTTTATGTTTTTCTGACTAGCTATGGTTCCGAGGTCGGTTTTTAAAATATCTATTATTCTATGTAATTTATCTGTTGCCGAAACTTGTGATTGCTTTTCCACAAATTGGGCGAATCGATTCAATAATAAAACACAAGGGATTTAGTTAAGCGGTAATGAAAGCTTTTTACACAAAGTATTTCCGGTCCTGGTCCGTCACTGTGTAGCTTATTCTTTTCTTTTCGACCTCGCGGTATATAGTGAAACTTGGTTTGGTTTTATTCAGTTTTATGAAATCTCAGTCGAACTGGTAGCATGCATATTTTTACATTCAAAAATATTTATTATCGCATTGCTTTAACACCTAGTGTAATATTACGCCTATAATGTTTATAATACTTTAATTGATTGTCTGTATATTACAGATAATCTTAAAACCTTTTCAAGTCGTCACTGATCGCTATTTTCCTCAATAGCCGAGTGGAAGATAGTGACAGCCGTGTGCAAATTTGGAGTAAACAAACAATTTGCAATAAAAATAACATTAAATTGAACATTAAATCCATGTCTTTTATCAGGAGTATTATACTATTGACAATCTTATAAAATTCCATTTCAGTTTATAGAATTTAGTGATTTAAAATTTTCTCTTAAGCGCGTGGTGGATTTTGAAAATGAAATTGAGGTCACAAGCGGCATTATTGAAAACAACTTCGTTATTGACAAATCATTTTCCCTGACAACTGTTTTGCTTTCAATCACCATAGCAAGTTTTCTCATCCCCTCAGGTTTTGTTTTCTTTTTATTTGCTGTGTGTTTTTTGTGGTTAAATTACCGTTGATGTATTTGATGTTGAATTTTACCTGAATCTTTGAAAGCGACGTGCGATTATTGAAGCCCCTGCTTTACTTGAGTCCCTTTATAATCTTTATAAAATCATGGCTTCACAAATAGATTAAGGGTTTCCTTTATTACATCAAAACGAATTTAGAAAATCTTGAAAGCACGCATAGAAATGTTCAAGGCCGTTGTTGTTTAGCCCTGGGTCAACCCTGATCGAGAAAACATGATCAAATGCATTGAAACTATAACAATTCCATTTTGTCACGTATAGTTCATTTCAGAATTTATTGTTTAATATTCCTTCCTTTTTATAGATAGTATGAAGTACTGTGAAAGAGATTTCGTTGATATTTCTCGCAAGTGTATCGAATACGTATAGACCTCATATACGTATCGAATACGTATAGTGGGTCAACTTTATATAATTCCAATGAAGAAAACTTATGATAAATAGTATTCCAATGGTTACTACTCCACACATTTTACTGAGTACAGGGAACAAACAGTCATGGCGTTCAGTGGTTTTGCACAAAATGTGACAACTGTATCTAGCAAGCGACTTGATTTGAGAATATGTCACAGAACTGTGATAATTATATTGTGGAATTTATATCACAAATATTTAAAACACATACAGATAGAAATAATGAGAGAAGGAGAGAACACGAGTCACATTAGCAATTTTCCTCTCCTGATAGACATAAAGAGAAACATGCTCAGACATAAACAGATGGATGGAGAGAGACGGGGAAAAGGATAGAGGAGGAGAAAAGGAGAGAGAGAGGGGAGAAAAGGAGAGATGGGTGGCATGGAGAGAGAATAGACCAAGAACGAAACAGTAAAGCGAGTGAAATATTACGTCTGGTACCAAATAATTCAGCATCGAATGAGCGACGCCAAAACGTCTCGTACTCAGGTAAAAAAAAAACTCAGTCGTCCCATCTCGCTTCCTATTACTCTTTACTCTTTACTCTTTTACTTGTTTCAGTCATTTGACTGCGGCCATGCTGGAGTACCGCCTTTAATCGAGCAACTCGACCCCGGGACTTATTCTTTGTAAGCCCAGTACTTGTTCTATCGGTCTCTTTTTGCCGAACCGCTAAGTGACGGGGACATAAACACACCAGCATCGGTTGTCAAGCAATGCTAGGGGGACAAACACAGACACACAAACATACACGCACACACATATAAAAATATACATATATACGACGGGCTTCTTTCAGTTTCCGTCTACCAAATCCACTCACAAGGCTTTGGTCGGCCCGAGGCTATAGTAGAAGACACTTGCCCCAAGGTGTCACGCAGTGGGACTGAACCCGGAACCATGTGGTTGGTAAACAAGCTATTTACCACACAGCCACTCCTGACGGATCGAATTATACCCAGGATTCCATTAGCGAAGCTGATATTTTCATTTTAAAGGCAGTAGTATCTGATTCGGAAAAGATTCGGTTGCTATTTCTAGCAAATCATGCCACCACATAGACTCTTCCATGTCAGCGCGATACTTATCATGTATAATTCAGACTTGAATCACCATGGTGCAGTTGTTTCATTTTCTCGCTGTATATATTGCTCTTTCATTGCAGATGCAAGTTAGAATATGCTTGGATACTGCAATTTTCCGTTTCGCTTAGCTATATGCTTGTGAATTCATGTCATATAAACATTATATGGAGAAGTATTAATGTTAACCTTCGTTTTGCTGTTTTTTTCGCTAAAGAACATTTCACTAGCGATGTAAAAATTTGATGTTTTTACCAAGGTAAAATTACATTCACTACCTTTATACATCACATCCACCGCAAAATCTCAATTTCATTCTAAACTTATAAATCTTGATACAAAACAAAAATCTGATTTTGCATTCGGTATCGCCAAAAGTTCAATCAAAGTAACAACTGATGAGAAAAATATCAGATACGTTTTAAGTATTACGATTAATTGTCCTGTACTGCAAGTGTTCAATATCACTACTACGTACAAGGGAGGTAAGTCGTTAATACCCCCCCCTGTATATTACGTATTTCTCCCTCTCTTTCCCTCCTTCTATCTCTCCCCTCTCTCTCATTCTCTCTCTGAGACACATACACAGATGCACGCGCACACTTATCTTTGATCTTTTATTTGTTTGTCATTAGACTGCGGCCATGCTGGGACACCACCTTCAAGAATTTTTAGTCATATGAATCGGCACTACTCCTTTTTTAAAGCCTGATATATTTATTTATAGATTGCTCTAATGAACTGCTATATTAAGGGGATGCAAGTACACACATACACACACATATATACATATATATATATATATCATAATTACACACACACACACACACCTGCGCGCACGCACATATCCGCACATACACACACATACCTCCTTCTGTTGCACTCTCCTGTCTTTGAAAGAACTGTTTCTTCACTCATTCCCTTCCGGTCATTCAATACGTGACCGCGTGTGTATCCTTGGCGATTTTTTTCCTCCGTCTTCCCTTCTTTGGATTTTTCCTTTTCCTATGTTTCTGACGAAGACCTCTGCTCGAAACGTTAAATCCTCCTTCTTTCTTTCCTTTCCTGAGCATCCAATGACACTATACTTGTTCCACGTCCTCGCGTTGTTGTGTTTTCTCTTAACTATATATATATATGTGTGTGTATGTGTGTGTATGTATATATGTATATATGTTTGTGTATATATATATATATAAATATGTATATTTATGTGTATGTGACATTGTGTCTGTGTTTGTCCACCATCACCACTTGACAACCAGTGTTGGTGTGTTTACGTTCCGGTAACTTAGCGATTCGGTAAAAGATATTGATTGAATAAGTACTAGGGTGAAAAAAGTTCTGAGGTTGATTCTTTTTCAACACAAACCCTTCAGGGTGGTGCTCCAGCATGGCCACAGTCAAAAGGCTGCAACAAGTAAAATAATAAAAGAATGCATATGTCGGGATTTACCACATTCAGTCACAATGCTTTCGTCGGCCCAATTTGCCACGTAACGGTTCGTGAAATGAAAGCCATAGAATAAGTAGAAGGTTTAAAAATAATAAGTACCAGGTTCCATTTGTTTGACTAAACCCTTCAAGACTGTTTCCCAGCATAAAGATAAATATACGTTAGTATAACCGTAATTATTTAGTTTCGCTGTAAAATGAAGCCGTCCAGGTGTCCAATTAAATTTTATTTGGGGGTTGTTTTGCACTGCATTATTTACTTTCTTATGAGTGAAACAAGTAAAAGATAATACATAAGTAAAAACTAATGATTTAGTGGTTAGAATGGCGCACTCACAAATGCAAGATCGTGGCTTAGATTCACAGCCCAGTGTGTTCTTGAGGAAAATACTTCAATTCACGTCGCTTTGCAATCATACCGTCATCCAAGAGGTTGTTCAGCATGAGATTACAGAGCCCTAGTATATCGTCTAAGGCGAATCCATTAGTCTAAAACATTTTGAGGGCAGCGGCGAATAAATCAGTCGATAAAATCTAACTCAATACTGCTTCACTGGTAAATTATTTTGTCGACCCTCGATGGGTGAAAAGAAGTGTCGAACTTTTTGCTATTTTATTTCAAATATGCTAGCAAAAAATTGCTTCTAACTTTGGTACAACACCAGAAATTTTAGAAATTATAAATTTTATATTATATATTTTAGAGAGGTCTTATGATTTGGAGGTAACTGAGCAAATCAATTAATTGATTAGACATTTGATTAGATTCTGTTTCAAATACAATCTCGTCGACGGCAGTAAATAACCCTGGCTTGATTGGGTAAATTCGTTAAAATTCAAGCTATTAAAATGAGGTGGGCAGCCATTAGCATATGTTGTGCCATAATAAATTCTAAACTCTTTCATAAATTGTGTTGATGAATAGCGTTTCAGAGTTTTGTTTACGTTTCCTAAGTTTTGTCACTGTGTCCTTTCGATGTAATGTTTGCCAATAGGAGAATTTAAGCGTAAAAACAAAATCACACAAGCAAATGGGAAAATAAAATGAAAAATAAAATAATATTTAAAATTGTCTTTATTTCAATGTTTTATACGCTAAATGTAGTAACCTTATTCAGGGTTAATATAATACAATTCCATATTTACTGAATAAATACCAAGTTATTTCTTAACAAATGAAATGCTATTTGTCTCGAAGAAGATGAAAGCAGCAAATTTATTCGATGCAATGCGAATATAACGAAGGAGAAAATGAAATTAAAAAGAGAATCTAAGCACACATGCAAAACAAACCTCAAATTATAATGAAGATTCCAAATGCTTTTCTCTGGCAAAGAAAGCGAAAACAATGGCGTAAAAATAACTCATAAAATATGAAAATGAAACTAAAAAAAAACACATCAACATTTGATTAAGCAACGATTTTAATCTGCGCGCCCGCTGCTTCACACACACACACACACACACACGCATACACACATGGACGAATAATGATGAAGATTTTGATTAATGGTTACAAGTCTTTAAACCAATTCTAATTAGACAAATATTTCACCGCTATCGTTGTAATGAAGATGGATTGATTGATTAACTTTGCGAGTATATTAACCTTTTAGTTCAATGAATATCAGTAATAACAATATAGACAACAAGACGTATCTAACGGATTTTGTAATGAAAAGACTATTGGGGTAAAACAAGTCAAACTAAATAATAAGAATAGTATTGGGTTGTGCGGAAAGTTCGTGCCGATTTATAGTAGCTTATCTTTCGATTTATTTTAGAACATGGTTGAGTCCATAAAATAAGATTTGACTACACCTCCATTTAGAGCACAGTTTAAGCTATCTTTTCGTGGAAGAAGGTTTATGTTCCTATAACTTGTGTTAATTCTGTAACACGTTAAAATGGAAGATAAGAAAGTTCATTTTCGGCACTTGATCCTTTGGGAACCAGATAAAAATTGCTGCAGCTCGGCTGGGATGTGTTACCCCATCCTTCATATTCACCAGATATTGCTCCATCGGATTGAAGAAGATTTGAGTAAGACGTCCTGTACAACCTATACAGAGAGTTGGCCTCTTAGGGACAGAAAAGATTATCAAAACGGTTTTAAGTACTTGAAAGACCATTGAAAGCTTGTGTGGATAGCTAAGGTTACAGGTAATAATCTCCTACGCGTATAAATTCTACCAGGAATAAGAACGAACCTGAAATAATAATAACAATAACAACAACAACAACAACAATAATAATGATAGCAAAAGGGGCTGATCGCTACCTAACTCAGTAACCAGGAAACCCCAAAATGGCAGAAATTCAAAATATAGTGCTCATGGGAACTGCTCATATCCTACGCAAAATACTTTCTATGTAACCTCAAGTTTTAAAACAAACATAACTTTGTTTTGTTTTTTTTAGGCATTCACTAGTACAACACTAAATACAAAACCAAGTATATGGCACACTAGGCATAACAACAATACGAACTTCCAACCTGTTGCCTCTTAAGGTGTCTGGGTGAGACTTGGAGCCAACTTGTACAAATATAAAGCAAAAGTCAAACATAGAATAATAATAATAATAATAACAACAACAACAACAACAACAATAATAATAATAATAATAATAATAATAATAATAACAACAACAACAACAACAACAACAATAATAATAATAATAATAATAATAATAATAACAACAATATGCCAGTAAAAGGTGTACTGCAGTAATAAACATCATTTATATTGTCATCTTAACATCAGACTATCATCTTATAATCAAATTACTTTTGAATCAAACCTATAATTTACTTGTGTCTTGACAGACATTTTCTAGAACAATACTCTGTGCAAAACCAAATATATGGCACTCTAATCATAACACCGACTTCAACTTCTAACTTGTCTCTTGAAGTCTCTGAGTGAGATTTGGAGTCAACTTGTACATATACAAAGCAAAAGCCAAATATATAATAATAATAATAATAATAATAATAATAATAATAATAATAATATAATAATAGCTTCAAATTTTGCCACAAGGGTAGCAGTATTAGGGGAGGGGATGAGTTGATGATATCGACCCCAGTGTTCAACTGGTACTTATTTTATCGCTCCCGAAAGGATGAAAGGCAAAATCGACCTAGGCGAAATTTGATC